>NC_091207.1:4288542-4341152 GCF_040958095.1 Procambarus clarkii
TATGCTCAAGGTAACTCACCGTAGCCCTGCGGGTCTTCCCTCGATCCTCACGGCGCCACTGCACGCCAGGAGAGTCTCCCAGTCAATCTTAACGGCCTCCTATTAAGAAAGAGTGAGAACACGACTCGTTCACATCGACTGTCGTGTGCCCTCCCCAACAATAGGGCTCTACGGTTATTCACAAGATCGCCAACTGGTGTTTAAGGTGGCCAGTAACACCCTCAGTGGACTGGTGTATTCAGTGGTAGCCTTGGCAAGGTCACACTCAAAGAATCAGGAATCAGGCAGGTATTTATTGTTATCACTCTATATTTACCAGTATAATATAGCCACAAGATCAATGGAGGGGATGATAAAAACACTAAGATAGTTTTGTATTTTACTTAAAATGTATGAAAGACGTCACAAAGCCAAACAATAATCAATTAATCAACTGATCCTGACGCGGCCGATAATTCCCACGGATATTATGTGATCATAAGGTGGCAACATCTCCCTTCCTCATCAAGTGTCAAGAACAGCTGATCGCAATGGCCTCTCCGCGCGAACTTTGCTTGTTTTCTAGATTCGCTGTTTCGTTAAATTCTCCAATATTACTAGAAACTCGCACACTCGATATTGGCTAAATAAACCGGATTACTCAGTTACACTGTACTCAGGCTCAAACAGTCTTTTGTACAATCAATGCTATAATGATTCACTGTAATGGCTTCACATTGTTCTTCACCCAACAATATATTATGAACTATTAACACTGAAGTTTTCAGTATTTTCTCTCGTTGGCGATAACGCAATAATTCACTGTACTCACAAACGATTATTCACTGAATGAACATAGACATATATATGGTATATAAATCAATCATCAATACATGGAAAATAAATAGTTTCTGGGCACATAGCCTAACCTCCAAATGCTGGCATAATCTTATATATATTTTACCACTATATGTTAATATCAAAATCTATAGAAAGATATACACAACACAGTAAATTTATCACTGGTTCCTGGTGCCTGTACACACCAATAATCAACATGAATATTACAAGTACTCTTGATAGTACTGTCTAGCACACTGGTGCTTTACTGTGACATAGGTGAGACTTGCTCACGACATATAAAATCTTCAGGCTAGATAATATAGCCAAATAATATAGCTAACTAAAGGGGAATGGGGAGGGAACTAGAACCACCTACTTCACCCTATCCTCCGATGAGAGTCGAGATGTAGCTCCTGGTCCTCGTGTCGGGAACGCCCCCACACTACACGTCGTCGTGTCCTACCAGAGCCTCTCGTCGTCCCACCGTTTAGCGCGTCGTCTCCGTGCCTCCTCACTGCAGGTCCGTCCTCCTTCTTGACTTATTGAAGGTTGGAGTCGGTCTCCTGGCCGTCGTCTTCTCCCAGCAACGGCTGTCGCCTACGTCTCAGCTACAGTCGTTCGGTTTCCCCAAATAGTCCTCTCTCCCTCAGCTACCCAGTGGCTCTGTCAGCCACTACGCTGTCACGAACTGGTGAATTGCCACAGACGTCAACATACGTCACTGCACGGCTTCACTGCTACTGGCACAGTACCTGACTGGAGCACTTGTTGCTCAAATAACCGTCAATTCCCTCTTCTGGTTCAACACTTGAACTAGGGAAGACTTCTCAGAGTACTGGCGGAATTCCGGTGACGCATAAATCCACGGGAGCTGGAATTACTGTCCGACTGACAGGACCACTCGCCGCACGCCCAACCTCTATGACGTGTCGTGTCTGACTGCTGGCGCCAGCCCGGCGCGCTGGCCGGACCCCCTTCCTTCGTGACGTCACTTTTGCTACGGGAAGTTTTCATTGGCTCCCGGTGCCACCTTGCTGTCGGTGACCAATCCGGTGCCACTGACGTCACACGGTTTTGGCGGGAGATCAGGGAAGTAAGCGCCATCTTGGCTCCCTAAAGGGCCTATACCACAGGCCAAAATATTACTATTTCACAAATTTCTCGGGTCTCCGAGAACACTTCACTCTCTCCCATATATCAAATTGTAGCCTGCAACGTAGAGAACGCTTGGGAAAAGTAGACATGACTCTTACTGCAGGCGTGGGAGAATTATAAGGGGGGGAACTCCGTCACATACCCCTCCCCTTAAAATAAGAGTCATGTCTGGTTAGTGCATGCGGGATATGGCATCCGCTACTACGTTGTCCTTCCCCTTGACGTGCTTGACCTTGATCCTTGTCAGACTCTCAGTGCGGGTGAGACTGGTGCCGTCCACCCTGGACCACTTACTTTCCTCCTCCGGGAGTTCTCGGTCCCTCGGTACACACAGACCCGTCGTCCGCTGGGTTTCTCGGGTATCCGTTCCGTCCTGCTTGGCGGCTCTACCTTCCACAGTGAAGAAAGGTCTCAGGCGGTCTGCGTGACACACCTGTTTCTTCCGGGGTCCATCCGGCTTCCCAGTCTCGTACGACACTGGACCCAACCGTCGCAGCACTCGGTATGGTCTCTTGAACCGCGACCTGGTCACTCTACCTTTACCTGGCAGGACAACCATTACTTTGGATCCGGCCTGAAAATCCCTCTGCGCAGCTCTCCTGTCGTACCACTCCGACATCTTACGTTGCGCCTTCGTCAGGAGTTTCCTAGCCATTTCCTTCGCTCTAGTGAGACGTTCTTTGAACTTCTGGACATATTTATTCACCGTTCCCACGGTTGCTCCTGGCGTCCATCGTTCCTTCATCATGAATAGCATGGCATATATAATATAGATAAATGGAAAGTAAGCCTTCTCAGGACCCACACGTCCTCCTTCGGCCTTACTAACCAATTCGGGGAACCCCTCCTGCTGTAACTCTCCGAGACGAGTGCGGTTTACCCCTGGAGAACCGGTGAGTGTCACCTGCAACTCACCATTCGGGCTACTTTCGCCCTCCGCTCGTTCTCTGGGTCCTACGCAGAGGTGATCTGTTCCCAGGCTGTCAATCGACTCCTCAGCCCCATCAGATCCACAACCTCTTGGTTCTTCGCGTTGTCTCGGTGTCACAGTACAAACTGGGATCACCACCGGTGCGATTCCCTTCTCGTCCCCACAGGCGTTCAACTCTTCGCCTGTCTCCTTGTGTTGTTCTGGGCACTCTTCGCCTTTCACGAGATGCGGGAGGACATATCCTCCACACGCGTCATTCCCCAAGATGACCTGTGCTTCCATCTTGGGCATTGATGTACAGACTCCCACCACTAGGGTCTGGCAGCCATAATCGGAATTTAAAGTTACCTGGTGTAGGGGCATCCTCACTGGTCCTCCCACAGTGGCCACCCGTGCCACCCCCACACTGGTACTTTCGTAACCCTCGGGGAACAGGGTTTCACTTACCAGGGTAAAGTCAGCCCCGGTGTCTCTTAGCATCTTCACTGGGATGGGGTCTGTGACCCCCATCCTTACGGTTCCTTGACACATGAATGGGTGAACTTTCTTCTCCCCATTCAGCACGGGTTCATCCCGCACTCCCTCGGCCCTCTGGTCCTCGAACATCACTAAAGCAACGTGTCCCCGCTGCTTAGGGCGTCTGCATTCCCGCGCGACGTGTCCGATTATTCCGCAGTTGTAGCAGCGGCCCCTCGGCGACCATTCGCCACCGCTCGCCTTAGCACTGCCTCCAGAGACCGTCACACCCTGTGTCCTTCTCGCCTCACTTGTCGTTTCCTTCGTTGCAGTAACAACTTCCGAGCTCTCATCTTGGCTCTCCTCTATCGGTTCCACAACATCTTTTGTTCCTCTGTCGTACCATCTCGCGCGGTGGGACCTGGGAGAACTCGCTCCTGTCCTCCATCCATTCGTCCTCCTATAATTCCTACTGCTTCCAGAGTACGTGGGTGATCGATGCTGTCCCTCTCGGCTTGGGCGTAGTACTTCCTCTAACATGTCGGCTCGGTCGGCTGCGGCCCTTAGGTTCTTTATGTCCGCCTCCTTTATCCTCATCCTGATCTCAGGAGAGAGCACGGACATAAACTTTTCCATGGCCATTAGTTCCTTGATCTCTTCGGCCGACCTCGCTTCCTCGGAGTCCAGCCACTTAAGGAGCTTTCTTTCTATGTGCCTCGCCGTCTCCGCATACGATTTTCCTGGTGACCGGGTACATTCTCTAAACCTCTTTCGGTAACACTCCGGCGTGAGCTTAAAGGAACGGAGCACAGCTCGTTTTACCGCATCGTAGTTAGTGCATTCTTGGAAGTCGAGCATAGTGAAGGCTTCACGAGCTTCACCTGTGAGCCTCCCTTGCACTAACTCCGCCCTCGGCCACCTCTTCATAGCAGCAACTCTCTCAAAGTGATCGAAGAAACTTTCGGCTTCACTAGGCACAAAGACCGGCAGGTCTCGTTCCCTCACTCGTCGGTCTTCCTGTGGCGGGGCAGGGGCACCTAGTCCCAGTTCAGCTCGCTTCAGCTCCACCTCCTTGTTGGCTTCTATTTCCTGTTGTCTCAGCCCTCGCTCTTCGCTGCGCTGCTGTGCTGTGCTTCTCGTTCCTCACGCTTCATCTGTGCTTCTCGCTCCTCACGCTTCATCTGTGCTTCTGCTTCTCGCTCCTCTTTGCGCTGCTGTGCCTCTCGCTCTTCTTTGCGCTGCTGTGCCTCTGCTTCTCGCTCTTCTTTGCGCTGCTGTGCCTCTCGCTCTTCTTTGCGCTGCTGTGCCTCTAGCTGCAGCTTCATTATTTCCAGCTTAATGCTGTGCCTGCTGCCGCTGGATCCCCTGCTGCTTCCACGAATACTCAAGTGTTCACCCTCACTGGCAGGTGTTTGGGGCCGTTCCTCCCCCAAAGCTTCGTCTCGAGCCTTTAGCTGAGCCATTATCTCTAGTCTTCTTTCACCAACTCGGGCAGATTTCAGCTTTATTCCAAAATGATCCGCTATAGCCTGTAACTGTGCCTTGGTGCACTCTTCCAGCACCTGTTCGTCTCTAGAGTCAATAAACCTGGTTACTTTATCACCCTCCATCTTGTGCTATGAGTGATAACCTGCGCCTGATCTCTAACACCACTGCCAAGTACCACCACTGCAACCTTTACTTCGATCGGTATCCTGGCAAGGTCGCCAATGTTGGGGTTTCACCTCTCTATTATTCTCTACCCTTACTCTGGGGTGAGCAATAGTTATGCTCAAGGTAACTCACCGTAGCCCTGCGGGTCTTCCCTCGATCCTCACGGCGCCACTGCACGCCAGGAGAGTCTCCCAGTCAATCTTAACGGCCTCCTATTAAGAAAGAGTGAGAACACGACTCGTTCACATCGACTGTCGTGTGCCCTCCCCAACAATAGGGCTCTACGGTTATTCACAAGATCGCCAACTGGTGTTTAAGGTGGCCAGTAACACCCTCAGTGGACTGGTGTATTCAGTGGTAGCCTTGGCAAGGTCACACTCAAAGAATCAGGAATCAGGCAGGTATTTATTGTTATCACTCTATATTTACCAGTATAATATAGCCACAAGATCAATGGAGGGGATGATAAAAACACTAAGATAGTTTTGTATTTTACTTAAAATGTATGAAAGACGTCACAAAGCCAAACAATAATCAATTAATCAACTGATCCTGACGCGGCCGATAATTCCCACGGATATTATGTGATCATAAGGTGGCAACATCTCCCTTCCTCATCAAGTGTCAAGAACAGCTGATCGCAATGGCCTCTCCGCGCGAACTTTGCTTGTTTTCTAGATTCGCTGTTTCGTTAAATTCTCCAATATTACTAGAAACTCGCACACTCGATATTGGCTAAATAAACCGGATTACTCAGTTACACTGTACTCAGGCTCAAACAGTCTTTTGTACAATCAATGCTATAATGATTCACTGTAATGGCTTCACATTGTTCTTCACCCAACAATATATTATGAACTATTAACACTGGAGTTTTCAGTATTTTCTCTCGTTGGCGATAACGCAATAATTCACTGTACTCACAAACGATTATTCACTGAATGAACATAGACATATATATGGTATATAAATCAATCATCAATACATGGAAAATAAATAGTTTCTGGGCACATAGCCTAACCTCCAAATGCTGGCATAATCTTATATATATTTTACCACTATATGTTAATATCAAAATCTATAGAAAGATATACACAACACAGTAAATTTATCACTGGTTCCTGGTGCCTGTACACACCAATAATCAACATGAATATTACAAGTACTCTTGATAGTACTGTCTAGCACACTGGTGCTTTACTGTGACATAGGTGAGACTTGCTCACGACATATAAAATCTTCAGGCTAGATAATATAGCCAAATAATATAGCTAACTAAAGGGGAATGGGGAGGGAACTAGAACCACCTACTTCACCCTATCCTCCGATGAGAGTCGAGATGTAGCTCCTGGTCCTCGTGTCGGGAACGCCCCCACACTACACGTCGTCGTGTCCTACCAGAGCCTCTCGTCGTCCCACCGTTTAGCGCGTCGTCTCCGTGCCTCCTCACTGCAGGTCCGTCCTCCTTCTTGACTTATTGAAGGTTGGAGTCGGTCTCCTGGCCGTCGTCTTCTCCCAGCAACGGCTGTCGCCTACGTCTCAGCTACAGTCGTTCGGTTTCCCCAAATAGTCCTCTCTCCCTCAGCTACCCAGTGGCTCTGTCAGCCACTACGCTGTCACGAACTGGTGAATTGCCACAGACGTCAACATACGTCACTGCACGGCTTCACTGCTACTGGCACAGTACCTGACTGGAGCACTTGTTGCTCAAATAACCGTCAATTCCCTCTTCTGGTTCAACACTTGAACTAGGGAAGACTTCTCAGAGTACTGGCGGAATTCCGGTGACGCATAAATCCACGGGAGCTGGAATTACTGTCCGACTGACAGGACCACTCGCCGCACGCCCAACCTCTATGACGTGTCGTGTCTGACTGCTGGCGCCAGCCCGGCGCGCTGGCCGGACCCCCTTCCTTCGTGACGTCACTTTTGCTACGGGAAGTTTTCATTGGCTCCCGGTGCCACCTTGCTGTCGGTGACCAATCCGGTGCCACTGACGTCACACGGTTTTGGCGGGAGATCAGGGAAGTAAGCGCCATCTTGGCTCCCTAAAGGGCCTATACCACAGGCCAAAATATTACTATTTCACAAATTTCTCGGGTCTCCGAGAACACTTCACTCTCTCCCATATATCAAATTGTAGCCTGCAACGTAGAGAACGCTTGGGAAAAGTAGACATGACTCTTACTGCAGGCGTGGGAGAATTATAAGGGGGGGAACTCCGTCACATACCCCTCCCCTTAAAATAAGAGTCATGTCTGGTTAGTGCATGCGGGATATGGCATCCGCTACTACGTTGTCCTTCCCCTTGACGTGCTTGACCTTGATCCTTGTCAGACTCTCAGTGCGGGTGAGACTGGTGCCGTCCACCCTGGACCACTTACTTTCCTCCTCCGGGAGTTCTCGGTCCCTCGGTACACACAGACCCGTCGTCCGCTGGGTTTCTCGGGTATCCGTTCCGTCCTGCTTGGCGGCTCTACCTTCCACAGTGAAGAAAGGTCTCAGGCGGTCTGCGTGACACACCTGTTTCTTCCGGGGTCCATCCGGCTTCCCAGTCTCGTACGACACTGGACCCAACCGTCGCAGCACTCGGTATGGTCTCTTGAACCGCGACCTGGTCACTCTACCTTTACCTGGCAGGACAACCATTACTTTGGATCCGGCCTGAAAATCCCTCTGCGCAGCTCTCCTGTCGTACCACTCCGACATCTTACGTTGCGCCTTCGTCAGGAGTTTCCTAGCCATTTCCTTCGCTCTAGTGAGACGTTCTTTGAACTTCTGGACATATTTATTCACCGTTCCCACGGTTGCTCCTGGCGTCCATCGTTCCTTCATCATGAATAGCATGGCATATATAATATAGATAAATGGAAAGTAAGCCTTCTCAGGACCCACACGTCCTCCTTCGGCCTTACTAACCAATTCGGGGAACCCCTCCTGCTGTAACTCTCCGAGACGAGTGCGGTTTACCCCTGGAGAACCGGTGAGTGTCACCTGCAACTCACCATTCGGGCTACTTTCGCCCTCCGCTCGTTCTCTGGGTCCTACGCAGAGGTGATCTGTTCCCAGGCTGTCAATCGACTCCTCAGC
Source organism: Procambarus clarkii (assembly GCF_040958095.1). NCBI lineage: Eukaryota > Metazoa > Arthropoda > Malacostraca > Decapoda > Cambaridae > Procambarus > Procambarus clarkii. Next base: position 4,296,650 of record NC_091207.1, read on the forward strand.
CCCATCAGATCCACAACCTCTTGGTTCTTCGCGTTGTCTCGGTGTCACAGTACAAACTGGGATCACCACCGGTGCGATTCCCTTCTCGTCCCCACAGGCGTTCAACTCTTCGCCTGTCTCCTTGTGTTGTTCTGGGCACTCTTCGCCTTTCACGAGATGCGGGAGGACATATCCTCCACACGCGTCATTCCCCAAGATGACCTGTGCTTCCATCTTGGGCATTGATGTACAGACTCCCACCACTAGGGTCTGGCAGCCATAATCGGAATTTAAAGTTACCTGGTGTAGGGGCATCCTCACTGGTCCTCCCACAGTGGCCACCCGTGCCACCCCCACACTGGTACTTTCGTAACCCTCGGGGAACAGGGTTTCACTTACCAGGGTAAAGTCAGCCCCGGTGTCTCTTAGCATCTTCACTGGGATGGGGTCTGTGACCCCCATCCTTACGGTTCCTTGACACATGAATGGGTGAACTTTCTTCTCCCCATTCAGCACGGGTTCATCCCGCACTCCCTCGGCCCTCTGGTCCTCGAACATCACTAAAGCAACGTGTCCCCGCTGCTTAGGGCGTCTGCATTCCCGCGCGACGTGTCCGATTATTCCGCAGTTGTAGCAGCGGCCCCTCGGCGACCATTCGCCACCGCTCGCCTTAGCACTGCCTCCAGAGACCGTCACACCCTGTGTCCTTCTCGCCTCACTTGTCGTTTCCTTCGTTGCAGTAACAACTTCCGAGCTCTCATCTTGGCTCTCCTCTATCGGTTCCACAACATCTTTTGTTCCTCTGTCGTACCATCTCGCGCGGTGGGACCTGGGAGAACTCGCTCCTGTCCTCCATCCATTCGTCCTCCTATAATTCCTACTGCTTCCAGAGTACGTGGGTGATCGATGCTGTCCCTCTCGGCTTGGGCGTAGTACTTCCTCTAACATGTCGGCTCGGTCGGCTGCGGCCCTTAGGTTCTTTATGTCCGCCTCCTTTATCCTCATCCTGATCTCAGGAGAGAGCACGGACATAAACTTTTCCATGGCCATTAGTTCCTTGATCTCTTCGGCCGACCTCGCTTCCTCGGAGTCCAGCCACTTAAGGAGCTTTCTTTCTATGTGCCTCGCCGTCTCCGCATACGATTTTCCTGGTGACCGGGTACATTCTCTAAACCTCTTTCGGTAACACTCCGGCGTGAGCTTAAAGGAACGGAGCACAGCTCGTTTTACCGCATCGTAGTTAGTGCATTCTTGGAAGTCGAGCATAGTGAAGGCTTCACGAGCTTCACCTGTGAGCCTCCCTTGCACTAACTCCGCCCTCGGCCACCTCTTCATAGCAGCAACTCTCTCAAAGTGATCGAAGAAACTTTCGGCTTCACTAGGCACAAAGACCGGCAGGTCTCGTTCCCTCACTCGTCGGTCTTCCTGTGGCGGGGCAGGGGCACCTAGTCCCAGTTCAGCTCGCTTCAGCTCCACCTCCTTGTTGGCTTCTATTTCCTGTTGTCTCAGCCCTCGCTCTTCGCTGCGCTGCTGTGCTGTGCTTCTCGTTCCTCACGCTTCATCTGTGCTTCTCGCTCCTCACGCTTCATCTGTGCTTCTGCTTCTCGCTCCTCTTTGCGCTGCTGTGCCTCTCGCTCTTCTTTGCGCTGCTGTGCCTCTGCTTCTCGCTCTTCTTTGCGCTGCTGTGCCTCTGCTTCTCGCTCTTCTTTGCGCTGCTGTGCCTCTGCTTCTCGCTCTTCTTTGCGCTGCTGTGCCTCTCGCTCTTCTTTGCGCTGCTGTGCCTCTAGCTGCAGCTTCATTATTTCCAGCTTAATGCTGTGCCTGCTGCCGCTGGATCCCCTGCTGCTTCCACGAATACTCAAGTGTTCACCCTCACTGGCAGGTGTTTGGGGCCGTTCCTCCCCCAAAGCTTCGTCTCGAGCCTTTAGCTGAGCCATTATCTCTAGTCTTCTTTCACCAACTCGGGCAGATTTCAGCTTTATTCCAAAATGATCCGCTATAGCCTGTAACTGTGCCTTGGTGCACTCTTCCAGCACCTGTTCGTCTCTAGAGTCAATAAACCTGGTTACTTTATCACCCTCCATCTTGTGCTATGAGTGATAACCTGCGCCTGATCTCTAACACCACTGCCAAGTACCACCACTGCAACCTTTACTTCGATCGGTATCCTGGCAAGGTCGCCAATGTTGGGGTTTCACCTCTCTATTATTCTCTACCCTTACTCTGGGGTGAGCAATAGTTATGCTCAAGGTAACTCACCGTAGCCCTGCGGGTCTTCCCTCGATCCTCACGGCGCCACTGCACGCCAGGAGAGTCTCCCAGTCAATCTTAACGGCCTCCTATTAAGAAAGAGTGAGAACACGACTCGTTCACATCGACTGTCGTGTGCCCTCCCCAACAATAGGGCTCTACGGTTATTCACAAGATCGCCAACTGGTGTTTAAGGTGGCCAGTAACACCCTCAGTGGACTGGTGTATTCAGTGGTAGCCTTGGCAAGGTCACACTCAAAGAATCAGGAATCAGGCAGGTATTTATTGTTATCACTCTATATTTACCAGTATAATATAGCCACAAGATCAATGGAGGGGATGATAAAAACACTAAGATAGTTTTGTATTTTACTTAAAATGTATGAAAGACGTCACAAAGCCAAACAATAATCAATTAATCAACTGATCCTGACGCGGCCGATAATTCCCACGGATATTATGTGATCATAAGGTGGCAACATCTCCCTTCCTCATCAAGTGTCAAGAACAGCTGATCGCAATGGCCTCTCCGCGTGAACTTTGCTTGTTTTCTAGATTCGCTGTTTCGTTAAATTCTCCAATATTACTAGAAACTCGCACACTCGATATTGGCTAAATAAACCGGATTACTCAGTTACACTGTACTCAGGCTCAAACAGTCTTTTCTACAATCAATGCTATAATGATTCACTGTAATGGCTTCACATTGTTCTTCACCCAACAATATATTATGAACTATTAACACTGGAGTTTTCAGTATTTTCTCTCGTTGGCGATAACGCAATAATTCACTGTACTCACAAACGATTATTCACTGAATGAACATAGACATATATATGGTATATAAATCAATCATCAATACATGGAAAATAAATAGTTTTCTGGGCACATAGCCTAACCTCCAAATGCTGGCATAATCTTATATATATTTTACCACTATATGTTAATATCAAAATCTATAGAAAGATATACACAACACAGTAAATTTATCACTGGTTCCTGGTGCCTGTACACACCAATAATCAACATGAATATTACAAGTACTCTTGATAGTACTGTCTAGCACACTGGTGCTTTACTGTGACATAGGTGAGACTTGCTCACGACATATAAAATCTTCAGGCTAGATAATATAGCCAAATAATATAGCTAACTAAAGGGGAATGGGGAGGGAACTAGAACCACCTACTTCACCCTATCCTCCGATGAGAGTCGAGATGTAGCTCCTGGTCCTCGTGTCGGGAACGCCCCCACACTACACGTCGTCGTGTCCTACCAGAGCCTCTCGTCGTCCCACCGTTTAGCGCGTCGTCTCCGTGCCTCCTCACTGCAGGTCCGTCCTCCTTCTTGACTTATTGAAGGTTGGAGTCGGTCTCCTGGCCGTCGTCTTCTCCCAGCAACGGCTGTCGCCTACGTCTCAGCTACAGTCGTTCGGTTTCCCCAAATAGTCCTCTCTCCCTCAGCTACCCAGTGGCTCTGTCAGCCACTACGCTGTCACGAACTGGTGAATTGCCACAGACGTCAACATACGTCACTGCACGGCTTCACTGCTACTGGCACAGTACCTGACTGGAGCACTTGTTGCTCAAATAACCGTCAATTCCCTCTTCTGGTTCAACACATGAACTAGGGAAGACTTCTCAGAGTACTGGCGGAATTCCGGTGACGCATAAATCCACGGGAGCTGGAATTACTGTCCGACTGACAGGACCACTCGCCGCACGCCCAACCTCTATGACGTGTCGTGTCTGACTGCTGGCGCCAGCCCGGCGCGCTGGCCGGACCCCCTTCCTTCGTGACGTCACTTTTGCTACGGGAAGTTTTCATTGGCTCCCGGTGCCACCTTGCTGTCGGTGACCAATCCGGTGCCACTGACGTCACACGGTTTTGGCGGGAGATCAGGGAAGTAAGCGCCATCTTGGCTCCCTAAAGGGCCTATACCACAGGCCAAAATATTACTATTTCACAAATTTCTCGGGTCTCCGAGAACACTTCACTCTCTCCCATATATCAAATTGTAGCCTGCAACGTAGAGAACGCTTGGGAAAAGTAGACATGACTCTTACTGCAGGCGTGGGAGAATTATAAGGGGGGGAACTCCGTCACATACCCCTCCCCTTAAAATAAGAGTCATGTCTGGTTAGTGCATGCGGGATATGGCATCCGCTACTACGTTGTCCTTCCCCTTGACGTGCTTGACCTTGATCCTTGTCAGACTCTCAGTGCGGGTGAGACTGGTGCCGTCCACCCTGGACCACTTACTTTCCTCCTCCGGGAGTTCTCGGTCCCTCGGTACACACAGACCCGTCGTCCGCTGGGTTTCTCGGGTATCCGTTCCGTCCTGCTTGGCGGCTCTACCTTCCACAGTGAAGAAAGGTCTCAGGCGGTCTGCGTGACACACCTGTTTCTTCCGGGGTCCATCCGGCTTCCCAGTCTCGTACGACACTGGACCCAACCGTCGCAGCACTCGGTATGGTCTCTTGAACCGCGACCTGGTCACTCTACCTTTACCTGGCAGGACAACCATTACTTTGGATCCGGCCTGAAAATCCCTCTGCGCAGCTCTCCTGTCGTACCACTCCGACATCTTACGTTGCGCCTTCGTCAGGAGTTTCCTAGCCATTTCCTTCGCTCTAGTGAGACGTTCTTTGAACTTCTGGACATATTTATTCACCGTTCCCACGGTTGCTCCTGGCGTCCATCGTTCCTTCATCATGAATAGCATGGCATATATAATATAGATAAATGGAAAGTAAGCCTTCTCAGGACCCACACGTCCTCCTTCGGCCTTACTAACCAATTCGGGGAACCCCTCCTGCTGTAACTCTCCGAGACGAGTGCGGTTTACCCCTGGAGAACCGGTGAGTGTCACCTGCAACTCACCATTCGGGCTACTTTCGCCCTCCGCTCGTTCTCTGGGTCCTACGCAGAGGTGATCTGTTCCCAGGCTGTCAATCGACTCCTCAGCCCCATCAGATCCACAACCTCTTGGTTCTTCGCGTTGTCTCGGTGTCACAGTACAAACTGGGATCACCACCGGTGCGATTCCCTTCTCGTCCCCACAGGCGTTCAACTCTTCGCCTGTCTCCTTGTGTTGTTCTGGGCACTCTTCGCCTTTCACGAGATGCGGGAGGACATATCCTCCACACGCGTCATTCCCCAAGATGACCTGTGCTTCCATCTTGGGCATTGATGTACAGACTCCCACCACTAGGGTCTGGCAGCCATAATCGGAATTTAAAGTTACCTGGTGTAGGGGCATCCTCACTGGTCCTCCCACAGTGGCCACCCGTGCCACCCCCACACTGGTACTTTCGTAACCCTCGGGGAACAGGGTTTCACTTACCAGGGTAAAGTCAGCCCCGGTGTCTCTTAGCATCTTCACTGGGATGGGGTCTGTGACCCCCATCCTTACGGTTCCTTGACACATGAATGGGTGAACTTTCTTCTCCCCATTCAGCACGGGTTCATCCCGCACTCCCTCGGCCCTCTGGTCCTCGAACATCACTAAAGCAACGTGTCCCCGCTGCTTAGGGCGTCTGCATTCCCGCGCGACGTGTCCGATTATTCCGCAGTTGTAGCAGCGGCCCCTCGGCGGAGACCATTCGCCACTGCTCGCCTTAGCACTGCCTCCAGAGACCGTCACACCCTGTGTCCTTCTCGCCTCACTTGTCGTTTCCTTCGTTGCAGTAACAACTTCCGAGCTCTCATCTTGGCTCTCCTCTATCGGTTCCACAACATCTTTTGTTCCTCTGTCGTACCATCTCGCGCGGTGGGACCTGGGAGAACTCGCTCCTGTCCTCCATACATTCGTCCTCCTATAATTCCTACTGCTTCCAGAGTACGTGGGTGATCGATGCTGTCCCTCTCGGCTTGGGCGTAGTACTTCCTCTAACATGTCGGCTCGGTCGGCTGCGGCCCTTAGGTTCTTTATGTCCGCCTCCTTTATCCTCATCCTGATCTCAGGAGAGAGCACGGACATAAACTTTTCCATGGCCATTAGTTCCTTGATCTCTTCGGCCGACCTCGCTTCCTCGGAGTCCAGCCACTTAAGGAGCTTTCTTTCTATGTGCCTCGCCGTCTCCGCATACGATTTTCCTGGTGACCGGGTACATTCTCTAAACCTCTTTCGGTAACACTCCGGCGTGAGCTTAAAGGAACGGAGCACAGCTCGTTTTACCGCATCGTAGTTAGTGCATTCTTGGAAGTCGAGCATAGTGAAGGCTTCACGAGCTTCACCTGTGAGCCTCCCTTGCACTAACTCCGCCCTCGGCCACCTCTTCATAGCAGCAACTCTCTCAAAGTGATCGAAGAAACTTTCGGCTTCACTAGGCACAAAGACCGGCAGGTCTCGTTCCCTCACTCGTCGGTCTTCCTGTGGCGGGGCAGGGGCACCTAGTCCCAGTTCAGCTCGCTTCAGCTCCACCTCCTTGTTGGCTTCTATTTCCTGTTGTCTCAGCCCTCGCTCTTCGCTGCGCTGCTGTGCTGTGCTTCTCGTTCCTCACGCTTCATCTGTGCTTCTCGCTCCTCACGCTTCATCTGTGCTTCTGCTTCTCGCTCCTCTTTGCGCTGCTGTGCCTCTCGCTCTTCTTTGCGCTGCTGTGCCTCTGCTTCTCGCTCTTCTTTGCGCTGCTGTGCCTCTGCTTCTCGCTCTTCTTTGCGCTGCTGTGCCTCTGCTTCTCGCTCTTCTTTGCGCTGCTGTGCCTCTGCTTCTCGCTCTTCTTTGCGCTGCTGTGCCTCTCGCTCTTCTTTGCGCTGCTGTGCCTCTAGCTGCAGCTTCATTATTTCCAGCTTAATGCTGTGCCTGCTGCCGCTGGATCCCCTGCTGCTTCCACCAATACTCAAGTGTTCACCCTCACTGGCAGGTGTTTGGGGCCGTTCCTCCCCCAAAGCTTCGTCTCGAGCCTTTAGCTGAGCCATTATCTCTAGTCTTCTTTCACCAACTCGGGCAGATTTCAGCTTTATTCCAAAATGATCCGCTATAGCCTGTAACTGTGCCTTGGTGCACTCTTCCAGCACCTGTTCGTCTCTAGAGTCAATAAACCTGGTTACTTTATCACCCTCCATCTTGTGCTATGAGTGATAACCTGCGCCTGATCTCTAACACCACTGCCAAGTACCACCACTGCAACCTTTACTTCGATCGGTATCCTGGCAAGGTCGCCAATGTTGGGGTTTCACCTCTCTATTATTCTCTACCCTTACTCTGGGGTGAGCAATAGTTATGCTCAAGGTAACTCACCGTAGCCCTGCGGGTCTTCCCTCGATCCTCACGGCGCCACTGCACGCCAGGAGAGTCTCCCAGTCAATCTTAACGGCCTCCTATTAAGAAAGAGTGAGAACACAACTCGTTCACATCGACTGTCGTGTGCCCTCCCCAACAATAGGGCTCTACGGTTATTCACAAGATCGCCAACTGGTGTTTAAGGTGGCCAGTAACACCCTCAGTGGACTGGTGTATTCAGTGGTAGCCTTGGCAAGGTCACACTCAAAGAATCAGGAATCAGGCAGGTATTTATTGTTATCACTCTATATTTACCAGTATAATATAGCCACAAGATCAATGGAGGGGATGATAAAAACACTAAGATAGTTTTGTATTTTACTTAAAATGTATGAAAGACGTCACAAAGCCAAACAATAATCAATTAATCAACTGATCCTGACGCGGCCGATAATTCCCACGGATATTATGTGATCATAAGGTGGCAACATCTCCCTTCCTCATCAAGTGTCAAGAACAGCTGATCGCAATGGCCTCTCCGCGCGAACTTTGCTTGTTTTCTAGATTCGCTGTTTCGTTAAATTCTCCAATATTACTAGAAACTCGCACACTCGATATTGGCTAAATAAACCGGATTACTCAGTTACACTGTACTCAGGCTCAAACAGTCTTTTCTACAATCAATGCTATAATGATTCACTGTAATGGCTTCACATTGTTCTTCACCCAACAATATATTATGAACTATTAACACTGAAGTTTTCAGTATTTTCTCTCGTTGGCGATAACGCAATAATTCACTGTACTCACAAACGATTATTCACTGAATGAACATAGACATATATATGGTATATAAATCAATCATCAATACATGGAAAATAAATAGTTTCTGGGCACATAGCCTAACCTCCAAATGCTGGCATAATCTTATATATATTTTACCACTATATGTTAATATCAAAATCTATAGAAAGATATACACAACACAGTAAATTTATCACTGGTTCCTGGTGCCTGTACACACCAATAATCAACATGAATATTACAAGTACTCTTGATAGTACTGTCTAGCACACTGGTGCTTTACTGTGACATAGGTGAGACTTGCTCACGACATATAAAATCTTCAGGCTAGATAATATAGCCAAATAATATAGCTAACTAAAGGGGAATGGGGAGGGAACTAGAACCACCTACTTCACCCTATCCTCCGATGAGAGTCGAGATGTAGCTCCTGGTCCTCGTGTCGGGAACGCCCCCACACTACACGTCGTCGTGTCCTACCAGAGCCTCTCGTCGTCCCACCGTTTAGCGCGTCGTCTCCGTGCCTCCTCACTGCAGGTCCGTCCTCCTTCTTGACTTATTGAAGGTTGGAGTCGGTCTCCTGGCCGTCGTCTTCTCCCAGCAACGGCTGTCGCCTACGTCTCAGCTACAGTCGTTCGGTTTCCCCAAATAGTCCTCTCTCCCTCAGCTACCCAGTGGCTCTGTCAGCCACTACGCTGTCACGAACTGGTGAATTGCCACAGACGTCAACATACGTCACTGCACGGCTTCACTGCTACTGGCACAGTACCTGACTGGAGCACTTGTTGCTCAAATAACCGTCAATTCCCTCTTCTGGTTCAACACATGAACTAGGGAAGACTTCTCAGAGTACTGGCGGAATTCCGGTGACGCATAAATCCACGGGAGCTGGAATTACTGTCCGACTGACAGGACCACTCGCCGCACGCCCAACCTCTATGACGTGTCGTGTCTGACTGCTGGCGCCAGCCCGGCGCGCTGGCCGGACCCCCTTCCTTCGTGACGTCACTTTTGCTACGGGAAGTTTTCATTGGCTCCCGGTGCCACCTTGCTGTCGGTGACCAATCCGGTGCCACTGACGTCACACGGTTTTGGCGGGAGATCAGGGAAGTAAGCGCCATCTTGGCTCCCTAAAGGGCCTATACCACAGGCCAAAATATTACTATTTCACAAATTTCTCGGGTCTCCGAGAACACTTCACTCTCTCCCATATATCAAATTGTAGCCTGCAACGTAGAGAACGCTTGGGAAAAGTAGACATGACTCTTACTGTTCATTATTCAAAAATAATGAACATAAGATAAATTGTTCGTAGGTTTTCTGTAAACACTAAACTTTAATGAAGAGAACAATTTATCTTATGTTCATTATTTTTCAGGGCATAAATACAATGTAAAAAAGTCAATTTTTTCTTCAATGTATTTAAGAGCTCTTCGAGTTGTGAGTCCAGAATTCTTAGATGAAGAATTTAAGAATATTGATTCGATTGGTCTTAAGCTTTGTTACCCACTGAATTTTTTGGAAGTTTGTCGTAACAAAGCTCGTCGTACATATTATAATAATGTATGCAGTGAAAGGACTCGCCCAAAGAATGTGTTATGTTTACCATATTTCTCTGGGTTTGAGAATATTGTCAAGGCCTTGAAACTTTTTAATATAGATGTAATGTTTAGCTACGAAAACACTGTTGGTAAGTTATTAGTAAGGAACAGCCCTCGTAGTGATAATTGCGTCATTTATAAAATACCTTGTAAGGAATGTAATAAGTTCTATGTCGGGCAAACATCTAAAGATTTAAAATGTAGAATATCGCAACATAAATACTCTGTAAGACATGGCCAATTATCTAATGCTTTGTTTGTGCATTTGTCAGAAAAAGCTCACCAAATTGATTGGGAGAGTGCGTCTTCAATAACAAATTGTAAAAGCACCTATAACAGAAACATAATTGAATCCGCTTTGATACAGATCACCAAAGAAAGTAATTTGAATATTAGCAGTGGTCTATATAACTTAGATCCATTTCTAATAGATCAGCTAAAGGGCGATTTAAGTAGAATCATTGAAAAACATTTGTCTCACTAATTTATTGTATATATTTACCTCTTTATGTTATAATTACCTATGCATTATGCTTGTATGTCTGCTGTATCAGATGGGCCATTGGGCTACATCGGAGTGGCCAATTGGGTGCATCTGATGGGCCAATGGGCCTTCTGCGTTGTCCAAGTATTGTACCTCACCTTACTTCACCACTCTCTCCTGCCTATTTATACCCATCACTCGATCTGTAAAATGACCTTCTGAAGATGTATTTAATATACGAAAGTACTTAAGGAAATTTCCTGTTTCATTTTTCCTCCGTGGTCTGACATTGTCACATTCTTAATCACGTGTTTATTTTCGTGATATACACACATATATATATATATATATATATATATATATATATATATATAATCAATTATTTTTAACTTAATTATTTTTGTGCAAAATTTTAGAGCTCAATCTGCTTTGGTTCTTAAATGACAGGTCCATATTGAATGGGCTCTCGTCCCATTAATGCGTAAATACAACAAAAATTACCAACTTTGACACTTTGTTAAATCACGACTAGTGCTCAGAGAGGTGTGAAATTTGGCATACCAGGGCAACTTTTGGTGCGGAATACAGCAGTGTAATCAAAAATGTAGTTTGGGTAGCCATTCAGCTACCAATTCATGCTAATATCACTGCCACTATATCTCAAAATATCTCAATATGCGTCAATCTCAATTTGGTTTTGAATGACACCATTAGATAGAGCAGATTTTTCTCTACAAATAGTGACTTTTATTTAGATTGGGATCTGAATTCCTTGTTCAGCCACAGGACTCTGAAAATTACACTTTTATATGCGAGGTGTACGTATATTGTAGGTTATTGCAGGCTGTCAAATCCAGAGCATGGCAATTTGCAGAAGGCAAATTTATCCATTATTAGTGTAATACTTGTTTTGGTCCACCCCCTCCCCTTCCGGCCCGTTGGCGTCGTGAGGGGGCTTGGTGGACGGCTGCCGGAGTGTGATGCTCCGTTGGGCAGTCCTCTGTCCTTTTCTGGCCTTGCACTCCTGCTGCTGTCTTCTCCAATTGTGCCGGATCGCTTTTCCTTTTCCTTATGTTTCGTTTTTCTCCCCCCTCTTCTCCTATCTGCTTGTCGTTTCCTGCCGACCTTTTGCTTGTTTTGGAGTATTTCTTTGGACTTCTTCTATTTTGACGCCCGGGTGCTTGAGGAGGCATACTCTTGCACCCGTAGAACTGTAGTACCCGACGTCTCGAGCGAGGGGAACCTTTTATTGTCAATCCCCCTTTCGTCGCTGAACCCGATCTCGACAGACTGACGGTTCTTAAGGTGGCGTTTGTGGGGCGTATACTCACGACGCACCCCTAGGGGGCCCCGGCATGATCGGCGATAGCTTCCTGTTGGTGTCCTGCCTCTAATTGTGGCTCCATGGTGGGTATGGGGGCACATTCGTGGATGAATTTGTCACTTTTCGTCTCTATGTCGTTGAATGTTTCCGTTGTACCCTCTCAGGCTCGTGGGGTGGGCGACCAAGCCCCCGAGTCGGCCTGTATTGGAAGACCAGGCTCTGTAGCTCCCGCTGCGTTGGGCCCCGACCTTGCTCCTCCTTTGACCGTCCTGACTTCTTCCCCAGCTCCCCTCCCTCCTCTGAGGTTGGGTCGAGCCTCCAGCCCCCGGTGGTGACCACTTCGTCCCCTGGTGTGGCTAAGTCTTTCGTTGTGACTACTGCGCCTTTTGACCCCTCTCTCTCTAGGGGTTCTCAACGCCGTTCGCGCCCCAACCGCACTCGCTCGATTCCTTCCCGTGCTGGTGCGTATCAGGCCTTGTTTGGTCCTGCTTCATGGGCCAAATACTTTGATCTCCTCCCTCTTGATTCTGCGCCTCCTGACGATTTCTCCCTCTATCGGCATCTTGTAGATTCCGTGGATGCGTGTGTTACTTTCAACCCCACTCGTCTCGGTACACGTGTCGTTGCTGCTCCTTCTCAGGATGCGGCTTCCCGCTTGGCTGCCTTATCTTGCCTTGGCGAGATCCCTGTTCGGGTCTCCAAGAACGTTCAGATGAATTCCAGTGTTGGCACTATTCTCCTCCCACCCCATGTTGCAACCGGTGTTCGTAATCTGCAGGATTGCCACGATGATATTCGGCATATCCTTGATGCCCAAGGCCATTCTGTCCTCCAGGATGACTCGTTTACTCGTCCCCTCGTGGTCGTCGCCGTCAACCCCTTCGCGTTGTGAAGATCACCTTTGATGGTAGGACCCTTCCATCCTCTGTCATTCTTGCTGGTGCTAGGTGCTCTGTCCAAGAGTATATTCCTTCTCCTCGACTTTGTAATAAGTGCTGGAGGTTTGGGCATGGTGCCCTCCGCTGCTCTGGGACTGTCTCTCTCTGTCCTTTGTGTGGGAGTGAAGGTCACTCTAAGTCGGAGTGCACTTCTCCCCAAGCTCACTGCCTCAACTGCGGTGAGGCCCATCCTACGTTCTCCCGTGCCTGTGTCCATTACAAGCTTGAGGCGGCCGTCCTTAACCTGAAGCACCGGGAGCGTTTGTCTTTTCCTGATGCGAGGCGCCAGGTTTGCCGGCTCCCGCCTTATACTAACATCTCTTATGCTCGCGTGTTGCGCTCTTCCTCTCCTCGTCCTTCCCCCCTTCCTCAGACTCTCAACCGTTTCCGGGCCTTGGACCCTGATACGCCCACTGCCCCCCTCCTCTGTTCCTTTGAGTTCTTTCCCGAGGGGTCCCCCTCCTGGTCCTCTGTCTGGGGTTCCCCTTCTTTCCACCCGGTCTGTCATGTCTCCTGTGTCTTCTTCCTCGTCCCCCTCCGATCCTCCTTCCCATCCTCTTCCTCCATCTATCGGCTCTCCCCGCCGCCTGTCGGTGCAGGCGGATGTCCATCGCTCTCCTAACGGCCGTCGTGTGTGCTCTCGTTCGGCTTCTCCTGTTGAGACACTGGAATCCGTTGCCCGGTACGTAGTTGCTGGGACACCTGTCTCTTTAAGTCAGAAGCGTAAGCCTGGCTCCTCTCCTTCCTCTTCCCCGGTGGGTAAGAAGGCTTCGCTTTCTTCCTTAGCTCCTACTTCTGGCTCTGTTGCTCCTTCCCCTCCCGTTTCAGTGGTTGCGCCCCCTGTTCCTGCTATGGAGGTTTCTTTGGCCCCTGCTTCCCTTTCGGTTGCTGCTCTTGCTGGGGTGCGCTCCCCTCTTTCTACTCCCCCTCTTCCTACTGCTGTCCTTGCCTGCTCCTCTCCGTTGTCTCCTCCTCTTCCTCCTCCTCCTCCGGACCCCGCCCGCCCACCTCTGATCTGTTCTCCCGTTTCCTTCCCTCCGTCTTTGCTCAGTTTACCCATGCCCCCTAACCCTGACTTTGCTGACCCTGATCCCGACCCTGATATTCTTTAACGTGCTCTGTTGCTCTTTCGCCTTTGTTTCTTCCTTGTTCTCTGTTTTTGTCCTTTCTCTTCTCGTCGTTGTCCATTCTTCAATGGAACGTTCGAGGTTATTACGCTAATTTCCTCGAACTCCAACTTCTGATTTCGCGGTTTTCGCCCCTTTGTGTCTGTCTCCAGGAGCCAATGCTTGGTGCTCGTCCTGGTCGTTTTCGTGGCTATTCCTTTCTCTCCCCCCCCCAGCCATTGCTGGGGCTTCTAATTCTTTCTGCTCTCTTGATCGTGCAGATGTTCCCTTTGTTCCTTTACTTTTTCCTTCGCCTCTCCATTGTTCTGCTGCTCGTATCTTTGTGGGGAAATGGTACACAGTTTGTTCCATTTATCTCCCCCCGAGTGTCCCGCTCTCTCTTCCTGATTTGAAACACCTCCTAGACTCCTTGCCGGAGCCTGTGCTCCTGCTGGGTGACTTCAATTGTCGTCATTCTCTTTGGGGTGACGTTCTGACGAATACCCGGGGTCGCCTCCTTGAGCCGTTTCTCCTATCTTCTTCCCTGTCTCTTCTGAATTCTGGTGAGCCCACTCATTTGGACTCTCGGACTCGCACCCTTTCTTGTCTTGATCTTTCTCTCTGCTCTTCTTCTCTTTACTTAGATTTCACGTGGCAGGTTCTTGATGACCTCCATGGAAGTGATCATTTTCCCATCCTTGTTTCCTTTTTCTCTTTTCGCCCTTCCCTCTCTTTCCCTAGGTGGCAGTTTGCTAAGGCAGACTGGACCCTATTTACCCTCAGTGCTGCTCTCTCTGACCTCTCCCTTCTGCCTCTCTCTTGCGCTATCCTCCTTTTTCATGACACTGTCTTCAACGCTGCCCTCCGCTCTGTTCCTCGCTCTTCCTCTCGGGGTCCACGGAAGGTGCGTTCCCTGGTGGAATGCGGACTGTGCTCGGGCTGTCCGCTGTAAGCGTGCAGCCTGGAAGAGGCACCGCCGTAGGCAGACGACCGATTCTTTTCTTTTTCTTTCGGAAAGCGAGTGCGGTGGCCCGTAGGGCCATCCGTACGGCTAAACGTGAATGTTGGGCATCTTATGTCTCAACAATTACGTCCGAAACCCCTCTGGCCCAGATCTGGAAGCGTATCCGCAAGATAGCGGGTAAGTTCGTTCCCGATGTTTCACCGGTCCTTCACCTCCATGATACTCTTGTGGCGGACCCGTTGCAGGTCGCTTCCGAACTGGGTTCCCACTTTTCTTCTGTTAGCTCTGGTCTTCATCTTCCCCAATCTTTCCTTCTTCGTAAACCTGTCCTTGAGTCTCGTCCTTTAGATTTCTGCACTCATCTTCAGCTTCCCTATAATGATCCCTTCTCTCTCTCTGAACTTCGTTCTGCCCTGGCCCTCTGCGGTTCTACGGCGGCGGGCTCCGATGGTATTCATTATGAGATGCTTCGCCATCTCCCTCCGAGCACGTCTCAGTATTTACTGAGTTTGTATAAACGGATCTGGGAGTCGTCGTCAGTCCCTGAGGACTGGCTCGATGCCGTTGTCCTCCCTGTTCGCAAACCGGGGTCTCTGGGTACTTCCCCTAAGGACTTTCGCCCTATTGCTCTCACAAGTTGTGTCTGCAAACTCTTTGAACGTATGGTTAGCGTTCATCTGATGTGGTTCCTGGAACACCATCACCTCCTCTCCCCTTCTCAATTTGGTTTCCGCAAGTGCCGCAGCACGACAGATGTCCTGGTGAACTTGGAGGTCTATATTCGTACTGCTTTTGCTGCGAAGACCTCCGTTGTTGCCGTCCTTTTTGACCTGGAAAAGGCTTACGACACCACTTGGCGTTATTATATCCTATCTCAACTTCATTCTTTTGGCCTTCGTGGTCATCTCCCTCTCTTTCTCCGCAGCTTCCTCTCTCGTCGTTCCTTTCGGGTGCGCCTTGGTACCGCTCTCTCTCCCTCTTTTCAGCAATACGAAGGTTTGCCTCAAGGTAGTGTTCTGAGCACTACTCTTTTTCTGGTTGCCCTCAATGGTCTTCTTTCCTCTCTTCCTTCTGGTGTCTTCTCCGCTCTCTATGTCGATGATCTTACCCTTTGTTGTCAGGGTGATGATTCGCCTCTCCTTCAACGCCGGCTTCAACTTGCAATTGATGCCGTGTCGTCTTGGGCCACTGATCATGGCTTCCAGTTCTCTACTTCTAAGACTTTTGCCATGACATTTACGCGGAAACGGGTTGTTCTTCGTCCCTCTTTGTCACTTTATGGTCATCCCCTTGAATACAAAGATTCCGCGAAGCTTTTGGGGTTATTCCTTGACACTCGTTTGTCTTGGTCTCCCCATATCTCTTACCTCCGTGTTGAGTGCTCTAAGGCCCTTACCCTCCTTCGGGTCTTGTCCCATACTTCTTGGGGGGCAGATAGGCGCACTCTCCTTGCTTTACATTCCTCTCTCGTCCTGTCTAAGCTCGATTATGGTTGCCCTGCTTACTCGTCTGCTTCTCCTTCTACTCTTCGCCGTCTTGATGCTTTGCACCATACTGGGTTGCGCCTCAGTTCTGGTGCCTTTCGTTCGACTCCCGTCCTTAGCTTGTATGTTGATACTGGCTTCCTGTCTCTCCAGGACCGCCGTGATCGCTACTGTCTTCGCTATCTTGCGCGGTCCTTGCAACATCCTTCCTCTCGCCTCTGTCGTGCTTTAACTTTTACCCCTTCTGCGGTTCCTGTTCCTCTTCACCACCTCCCTCTTTCTGTCCGGTTATCTCGCCTGCAGGATTCTCTTTCCGTTCGTATTTCTGATGTTTCTCCTCGTGTTGTTCCTTCTTTGCCCCCGTGGAGGGTCCCTCTTCCGCGGTTTTGTACATCCTTGACCCGTATCACTAAAGCTTTTACCCCTCCTACGGTTCTAAAACGCCTTTTCCTCGAGCACTTTTCTTCTCACTCCCGCTCCGTTTCTGTCTTCACCGATGGGTCTAAGTCAGCGGACGGTGTTGGCTACTCTGTTGTTTTTCCTGATCGCACTTATATGTGTCGCTTGCCTCCGGAGACTAGCATCTTTACAGCGGAACTTTATGCTATTCTCTATGCTCTTCGTCTCCTACTTTCTCGTTGTCAGTCTTCCTTTGTAGTTGTTGTTGACTCTCGTAGTGCCCTCATGGCTCTCGGGTCCTTTAATCCAGTTCATCCAGTGGTTGTCGAGATCCAGCATTGGCTGTTTCTCGTTCACAGTAAATTTAAGTCGGTTGAGTTTTGTTGGGTTCCCAGCCAAATTGGTGTGTCTTTAAATGAGCGTGCGGATGCTGCCGCCAAGGAAGCTGTCCGCTCTTGTCCCATCTCTCGTAAGGGCATTCCGTATTCCGACTTTTACCCGGTTATCCATTCCTCAGTCCTTACCCGTTGGCAGGCTTCTTGGTTGTCTGTTACTGGTAACAAGCTACGTACTCTTAAATGTTGTGTTTCCCCGTGGCAGTCCTCCTTCCACCGTAACCGGCGGTGGGAAACAGCTCTGGCGAGGTTGCGTATTGGCCATACTCGCTTAAACCATGGTCACTTGATGGAGCGCCGCCCTGCTCCTTATTGTCCTAGTTGCATTGTCCCTCTTACGGTCGTGCATGTCCTTCTTGAATGTCCTGACTTCCAGGACGAGCGTTTGTCTTGCTTTCCGACCGCCCCTCGCGGTCACCTGTCCCTCGATAGAATTCTTGGTGACTCGGATACTTTTGATATCGTTCGCCTTATGCGTTTTTGTTCTCGTATTGGCATCCTTGGTGATATTTAGCGCCCTCTGATTATTTTGCGTCTTTGATGGTGCTACATAGCCTTCCCGGTTTGGTGCCTTCTTTTGATAATTACTTACTTACTTGTTTTGGTCCATGGTGGCTGAGCCACTACTAATCTAAAGGATTGGCAACCCCATCGCCGAGAGGCCACACCTGATAGCCAGGCAAGGCTGGCCACGGGCGGGCCACTTTCTCGCAGGTTCCCAAGCCTGTTAGTTGGGTGTCTGACAGGTTCCCAAGCCTGTTAGTTGGGTGTCTGACAGGTTCCCAAGCCTGTTAGTTGGGTGTCTGACAGGTTCCCAAGCCTGTTAGTTGGGTGTCTGACAGGTTCCCAAGCCTGTTAGTTGGGTGTCTGACAGGTTCCCAAGCCTGTTAGTTGGGTGTCTGACAGGTTCCCAAGCCTGTTAGTTGGGTGTCTGACAGGTTCCCAAGCCTGTTAGTTGGGTGTCTGACAGGTTCCCAAGCCTCATGTGGAGTCTGATCCTAGGATTATCCTCTGCAGTAGGTACTGTGATTGGTCGCAAATCTTTTCGCTTTACATGGTATTTCTTCTTGAAGGGATTGCAGCAAGTTTTTTTGCAAAAATTCACATTTCGTCAACAGCAAAGCTTCATAATGGAAGCATACTAGAGATTCTCCATCCAAGTTCAGTTCACTTTGCTTTGCTATCAGTTTTTGATCTTCTGTGCTATACTGTTTTAAAAACTTCAAGCCTTTGTTGGGAGTGTAGGTTGTCAAGTGACACTCAGAAGAGCCACGCTCATGGCTAGCAATAGCACATGGCTATAACCCAATGGAATCCTGATTGATGACGTATCCGTAATCGAATTCACTTCAAATTATTTTACTAACTGAATACAGTAATTTCAAGTGAGACCTGTAATACATTAATATTAATATTGCTTTTTATTTATTTATGTATTTATTGCACGTAAATACACAAATAAGTAAACAACAATGTTTGACCTGCTGACACGATTCTACAAAGATGTAAAGATAATTAAAGAACAGGAACCAAAAATAGCACTGATTGCTTAATAATAATTCTGAATCCTACCCAAAAATGTTCTGCCCAATGAAGCTTAAAATATTTCTAATAAGTTTGGATATCAATTTGCTAGCAATTATGATTAGTACACAAAGAAGATGGAGAATCATAATTTGATTTTTTTCGATATCGCACCAAGGTATGTCATTTTCAGAGTCCTCTGGCTGAACTAGGAATTCAGATCCCAATCTAAATAAAAATTACTCATGTACAGAAAAATCTGCTCTATCCAATGGTTTCATTCAAAATCAAATTGGGAATGACGCATATTGAGATATTTTGAGATATATTGGCAGTAATATAAGCATGGATTGGTAGCTGAATTTTTACCCAAACTACTTTTTTGATTACACTGCTGTATTCCGCACCAAAAGTTGCCCTGGTATGCCAAATTTCAAACCTCTCTGGGCACTAGTCGTGATTTAACAAAGTGTCAAAGTTGGTAATTTTTGTGGTATTTACGCATTACCGGGACGAGAGCCCATTCAATATGGACCTGTCATTTAAGAACCAAAGCAGATTGAGCTCTAATATTTTGCAAAGTGTCATTTGGGGTCTAGGGCTACCTTACTACAAAATTTCATGGCATTTGGAGAGGGTCGAGTGTGAGCCATTGGGGACTTTTTGGTGATTTGAGATGGAATGACCCATCTCACCTGTGTCCAGGCAATGCGTCCATACTTCACTGACTACTCAAGTTACTGATACTTGACATCTATATAAATAAAAAGGTAAATGTTTGTTTGTTCAAAATCGCTAGTCTCCGAAAGTTTTTCACCGATTACTTTGAAATTTTGACACAATGCTGCATTCGAATACGCGAGTGTTTTTTTATTCCTATTATATACATGCCACACATGTGACAGGTAAAAACTTTTTTTTTTAACAGTGCCATCTGTTAGATGTAAGAGCAACGCATGCTGTAATCTCCAACAGTTCTTCACCGATTGCTTTAAAATTTTTACACAACGTTCCATTCGAATACGTGCGTGTTTTTATATACCTACTATGCAGATGCCACACCTGTGACAGGTAAAAACATGCTTTCTTTGAAAAACTGCACCATCTGTTGCATGTAAAAGCAACACAAGCTATACTACGTATGTTACGATTCCATTTCTATGTTTCCAATTGCACTGATAAATTAAATTTTATAGATTTCGATTTATTTTCATTTTGATTTAATTATTTTGTGTGACATTGCGTTGGAATTGAGCTGTGTTGTTTACCATACCGTTCATTTCATGAGTATAGTTTATTTTGTTATTCTGTCATTGTTTTTATTTTTTTAACTGTTGTTATTTTTCAGTGATGGAGAACATCATATCATTTGATGTTTCCATTTTTCTGATGAAAACATCAGATCATTTGGGAATACATAGGACGAGAGAGTGGGGAACGGTGGGGAGGACAAGGGAATGGGAGTGAGGGATGGTGGGGAGGACGAAGGAATGAGTAATGATGGGGAAGACGAGAGGACGGGGGAGTGGGGGATAGTGGGGATGAGAGGACAGGGGAGTGAAGAATGGTGGTGAGGATAAGGGCACAGGGGATGGTGGGGAGGATAAGGGGACGGGGGAGGGGGGGGGGGAATGGTGGGGAGGACAGCGGACAGGGGAGGGTTGCTGTGGCTCAGTAACATGCATGCATTGCTGAGCCACAGCAATGCATGGCCGGGGACAGCTAGTTTCATAATATATATGGAGTTTTAGGAGGCAGAACCGGAAGTCGAGTGCATGAGCATGTTGTACATTTTTATGTCAAACGTCTGCTGTGTTCAAGTTATATAAAGTGATTTCTCCGGGGTTTCAGGATGTCGTTCATAAAGATACTGTCTGAATCTTCTACTTTCATGCTGTTTACTGGGGTTCTAAACACAGACTTGTGTTGTCCATTCACGGTCACCACAGGAGGAACAAATATCTCTTTGATATTCCTAGAGTGAGACTCAACCAAAGCAGAAATGCTATGCAAATCAAAGATCCCAAATTGTGGAATGACCTCTCAATCGAAGTTATTGTGGAATGATCTCCTAATCAAAGTTAAAACTGTTGCTTCCCAACCAGTTTAAGAGAGACTAAAAAATATTTACTTAATATTATTTAATGAATATCATAAAATCAATATCATGTAAATAATTGCACTCACATTTTCCCTCGTAGTAAGTTATTTTTGTGTTAATCTTATCTTAAATTATATTTACTAATAATTAAATCCTTTTTTCATTAAGCAGATCAAGTCTAGCTGGTTAATCTTCTCCCTTCATTCTTGTGGACCCTTTAACGTGTTGGCTTAGAAAGTTTCTTGTTGCCACTTCCAGCTGCTTAGCTCTCCATGTATCTGGTCCTCCATGTGGGGTCTCTGTCCTCCCAATCTATCTTCCTCTGGCTGAAGTCCCCCATGATTAGCCGTCTGGATCCGTTCTTGCTAGCAACAGAAGCCACTCTCTCTATTACATTAATGGCAGCCAAGTTGTTTATATCATATTACTGTCTGGGTCTTCTGCAGTTTAGTGGGGGTTATATATTACTTCTACTTTTATTTTTGTCCTGCAATTGCTATGGTTCCTGTTATGTAGTCACTGAACCTGTCACAGCCGTGGATAACCATTTCCTCAAAATTCCAACCTTTAATTATCAGCAGAGCTACTCCACCTCTTCTTTCCCTCTCTTTCCTTACTGCAGAAACGCTGCATTTGTTATGGCTTTCATTATTTAAGGAACTAACGAAAGTGTGTGTGTACTCACCTAGTTGTGCTTGCGAGGGTTGAACTCTGGCTCTTTGGGTCTGCAATCAACTGGGAACTGTCAATCAACTGATTTTTTTCTTCTTCTTCACACACATACCCACACACAGGAAGCAGCCCGTAGTAGCTGTCTAACTCCCAAGTACCTATTTACTGCTAGGTGAACAGGGGCATAAAGGTGAAA
Organism: Procambarus clarkii; assembly: GCF_040958095.1. NCBI lineage: Eukaryota > Metazoa > Arthropoda > Malacostraca > Decapoda > Cambaridae > Procambarus > Procambarus clarkii. The sequence continues at coordinate 4,318,095 of NC_091207.1, forward strand.
GAAAATCTGCACATTTGCTTCCGCCCGGGATTGAATCCGGACCCCTAGGACTACGAATCCCGAGCGATGTCCATTCAGCCGCCAGGCCCCTTGTGTGTGTATGTGTGTGTGTGCTCACCTATTTGTGCTTGCGTGGGTTGAGCTTTGGCTCTTTGGTCCCGCCTCTCAACCGTCAATCAACCGGTGTACAGATTCCTGAGCCTACTGGGTTCTATCATATCTACATTTGAAACTGTGTGTGGAGTCAGCCTTCACCACATCACTGCCTAATGCATTCCATCTGTTAACTACTCTGACACTGAAAAAGTTCTTTTTAACGTCCCTGTGGCTCATTTGGGTACTCAGTTTTCACCTGTGTCCCCCTTGTTCTCGTATCACCCGTGTTAAATAGTTTATCTTTATCTACCCTGTCAATTCCTCTGAGAATTTTGTAGGTAGTGATCATGTCTCCCCTTACTCTTCTGTCTTCTAGTGTCGTGAGGTACATTTCTGGCAGCCTTTCTTCGTAACTCATGCCTCTTAGTTCTCGGACTAGCCTAGTGGCATATCTCTGAACTTTTTCAAGCTTCGCCTTGTACTTGACAAGGTACGGGCTCCATGCTGGGGCCGCATACTCCAGGATTGGTTTCACATATGTGGCATAAAAGGTTATGAATGATTCCTTACACAGGTTCCTGAAGGCAGTTCTGATGTTAGCCAGCCTCGCATACGCCGCAGATGTTATTCTCTTGATGTGGGCTTCAGGAGACATGGTTGGTGTGATATCAACTTCTAGATCCTTGTCTCTGTCCGTTTCATGAAGGACTTCATCTCCCATTCTGTATCCTATGTCTGGCCTCCTGTTTCCACTGCCTAGTTTCATTACCTTACATTTACTAGGGTTGAACTTTAGTAGCCATTTGTTGGACCATTCATACAGTCTGTCTAGGTCATCTTGTAGTCTGATACTGGCTTCCTCCGTCTTAATCTTCCTCATAATTTTTGCATCATCAGCAAACAATGAGAGGAATGATTGTGTGTGTGTGTGTGTGTGTGTGTGTGTGTGTGTGTGTGTGTGTGTGTGTGTGTGTGTGTGTGGTGTGTGTGTGTGTGTGTGTGTGTGTTTGTGTGTGTGTGTACTCACCTATTTGTGCTTGCAGGATCGAGCATTGGCTCTTGGATCCCGCCTTTCCAGCCGTCGGTTGTTTACAGCAATGACTCCTGTCCCATTTCCCTATCATACCTAATTATAAAAGTATGAATAGAGTTTGCTTCCACAACCTGTTCCCCAAGTGCATTCCATTTTTCCACTACTCTCACGCTAAAAGAAAACTTCCTAACATCTCTGTGACTCATCTGAGTTTCCAGTTTCCACCCATGTCCCCTCGTTCTGTTATTACGTGTGAACATTTCATCTATTTCCACTTTGTCAATTCCCCTGAGTATTTTATATGTTCCTATCATATCTCCTCTCTCCCTTCTTTTTCTCTAGTGTCGTAAGGTCCAGTTCCCTCAGACGTTCTTCATATCCCATCCCTCGTAACTCTGGGACAAGTCTCGTCGCAGTGTGTGTGTGTGTAATTACCTAAGTGTAATTACCTAAGTGTAGTTACAGGATGAGAGCTACGCTCCTGGTGTCCCGTCTTCCCAGCACTCTTTGTCATATAACGCTTTGAAACTACTGACGGTCTTGGCCTCCACCACCTTCTTCCTTAACTTGTTCCAACCGTCTACCACTCTGTTTGCGAAAGTGAATTTTCTTTTATTTCTTCGGCATCTGTGTTTAGCTAGTTTATATCTATGACCTCTTGTTCTTAAAGTTCCAGGTCTCAAGAAATCTTCCCTATCGATTTTATCAATTCCTGTTACTATTTTGTATGTAATGATCATATCACCTCTTTTTCTTCTGTCTTCTAGTTTTGGCATATTTAATGCCTCTAACCTCTCCTCGTAGCTCTTGCCCTTCAGTTTTGGGAGCCACTTAGTAGCATGTCTTTGCACCTTTTCCAGTTTGTTGATGTGCTTCTTAAGATATGGGCACCACACAACTGCTGCATATTCTAGCTTTGGCCTAACAAAAGTCGTGAACAATTTCTTTAGTATATCGCCATCCATGTATTTAAAAGCAATTCTGAAGTTAGAAAGCGTGGCATAGGCTCCTCGCACAATATTCTTTATGTGGTCCTCAGGTGATAGTTTTCTATCTAGAACCACCCCTAGATCTCTTTCTTTATCAGAATTCTTTAAAGATTTCTCACATAATATATAGGCTGTGTGGGGTCTATGTTCTCCTATTCCACATTCCATAACATGGCATTTATTAACATTAAATTCCATTTGCCAAGTGGCGCTCCGTGTACTTATTTTGTCCAGGTCTTCTTGAAGGGCATGACAATCATCTAAGTTTCTTATCCTTCCTATTATCTTAGCATCATCAGCAAACATGTTCATATAATTCTGTATACCAACTGGTAGATCATTTATGTAGACAATAAACATCACTGGTGCAAGAACTGAACCTTGTGGTACTCCACTTGTGACCTTTCTCCAGTCCGATACATTGCCTCTGATCACAGCCCTCATTTTTCTATCAGTCAGAAAATTTTTCATCCATGTTAGAAGCGTACCTGTCACTCCTGCAATATTTTCCAGTTTCCAGAACAACCTCTTATGTGGAACTCTATCGAAAGCCTTTTTTAGGTCCAGATAGATGCAGTCAACCCAAACCTTTTATTCTTTCCTGCAATATCTCTGTTGCTCGATCATAGAAACTGAGTAAATTCGATACACAGGATCTTCCAGATCGAAAACCATACTGTCTGTCTGATATTATATCATTTCTCTCCAAGTGTTCTACCCATTTAGTTTTAATTATTTTTTCCAATATTTTGACTATTACACTTGTCAATGATACCGGTCTATAATTAAGGGGGTCTTCCCTGCTTCCACTTTTGTAGATTGGAACTATGTTAGCCTTTTTCCACACATCAGCTAAAACTCCTGTATACAGGGATGCCTGAAAAATCAGTTGAAGAGGAATGCTGAGCTCAGGTGCACATTTTCTCAGAACCCATGGTGAAACTCCATCTGGACCAACTGCTTTGTTCTTATTTAGCTCCTTGAACACTTTTTCCACTTCGTCTCTAGACACCTCTATGTGCTCTATGTTGTTCTCTGGAATTCTTTTTGTATTGGGTTCCCTGAAGATTTCATTTTGTACAAACACACTTTGGAACTTTTCGTTTAATGTTTCACATATTTCCTTTTCATTTTCCGTGAATTTATTTCCCATTTTCAACCTCTGAATATTATCTTTTACCTGCAGTTTGTTGTTTATGAATTTATAGAATAGACCTGGTTCTGTTTTACATTTGTCTGCAATCCCTTGTGTGTGTGTGTGTGTGTGTGTGTGTGTGTGTGTGTGTGTGTGTGTGTGTGTGTGTGTGGTGTGTGTGTGTGTGTGTGTGTGTGTGTGTGTGTGTATGTGTGTGTGTGTGTGTGTGTGTGTGTGTGTGTGTGTGTGTGTGTGTGTTGTGTGTGTGTGTACTCACCTAGTTGTGTGTGCAGGATCGAGCATTGACTCTTGGATCCCGCTTTTCGAGCATCGGTTGTTTACAGCAATGACTCCTGTCCCATTTCCCTATCATACCTGGTTTTAAAATTATGAATAGTATTTGCTTCCACAACTTGTTCCTGAAGTGCATTCTATTTTATGTCCACTCTGTCAATCCCTCTGAGTATTTTGTACATTCCTATCATGTCCCCCCTCTCCCTTCTTCTTTCTAGTGTCGTAAGGCACAGTTCCCTCAGGCATTCCTCATACCTCATCCCTCGTAGCTCTGGGACGAGTCTCGTTGCAAACCTCTGAACCTTTTCCAGTTTCATTATATGCTTCTTCAGATGGGGACTCCATGATGAGGCGGCATACTCTAAGACTGGCCTCACGTAGGCAGTGTAAAGCGCCCTAAATGCCCCCTTACTTAGGTTTCTGAATGATGTTCTAACTTTTGCCAGTGTAGAGTACGCTGCTGTCGATATCCTATTTATATGTGCCCCAGGAGATAGATTAGGTGTTACGTCCACACCCAGGTCTCTTTCGCGCGTCATCACAGGTAGGCTGTTCCCCTTCATTGTGTACTGTCCCTTTGGTCTCTTATCTCCTAGTCCCATTTCCATAACTTTACGAGTTATGAGCTTCCATAAGCTCGTGTTGAATTCCAGTAGCTATTTCTCTTACGAGCTTCCATAAGCTCGTGTTGAATTCCAGTAGCCATTTCTCTGACCATCTCTGCAACCTGTTCAGGTCCTCTTGGAGGATCCTGCAATCCTCATCTGTCACAACTCTTCTCATCAACTTTGCGTCATCCGCAAATATCGACATGTAGGACTCTACGCCTGTAAACATGTCGTTAACATATACAAAAAATAGAATTGGTCCCAGCACCGATCCTTTTGGTACTCCACTTGTTACTGTTCGCCAGTCCGACTTCTCGCCCCTTACCGTAACTCTTTGGCTCCTTCCTGTTAGGTAGTTCCTTATCCATGCTAGGACCTTTCCCCCCACCCCTGCCTGCCTCTCGAGTTTGAACAGCAGTCTCATGTGCGGTACTGTATCAAAGGCTTTTTGGCAGTCCAGAAATATGCAGTCTGCCCAACCATCTCTGTCCTGTCTTATCCTTGTTATTTTATCATAGAATTCCAGAAGGTTTGTTAGGCACGATTTCCCTGTCCAGAACCCATGTTGATGTTTGTTCACAAACCTAATGTTCTCCAGGTGCGCAACCAGTCGTAGCCTAATTATTCTTTCCAGTATTTTACAGGGGATGTTTGTCAGTGACACAGGTCTATAGTTAAGTGCCTCCTCGCTATCGCCTTTCTTGAAGATTGGCACGACATTTGCCTTCTTCCAGCAACTGGGCAATTCTCCCGACATAAGTGACTCATTAAAGATCATTGCCAGAGGCACGCTGAGGGCCTGCGCTGTTTCTTTTAGTATCCACGGTGATACTTTGTCTGGTCCAACTGCTTTAGTTGCATCTAGAGTTATCAACTGTTTCATTACCTCCTCTGCTGTCACCTCTATATCTGATATTTTTTCATCTAGGGTAACCCCTTCCAACAATGGGAGCTGCTCAGGCTCGGTAGTGAACACTCCATGGAAACTGGCATTTAGTGCCTCGCAGATTTCCTTGTCACTTTCAGTATATGCCCCCTCTGTCTTCCTTAGTCTTGTCACTTGGTCGTTCACCGACATTTTTCTTCTTATATGACTGTGTAGTAACTTAGGTTGTTTTTTCGCTTTGATTGCAATATCGTTCTCATAGTCCCTTTCCGATGTTCGTCTTATGTTAATGTAATCGTTCCTAGCTCTGTTGCATCTGATCCTGTTGTCCTCTGTCCTTTGTCTTCTGTACTTCCTCCACTCCCGCCTGCTGACCATTTTTGCTCCCTGACACTGTCTATTAAACCATGGGTTATTATATTCCTTCTTATTTTTTCCCTTTACTGTTGGTATAAATCTCTCTTCGGCCTCCTGGCATTTCTGTATGACTAGGTCCATCATATCTTGGACGGTTTTTCCTCTAATTTCTTCCTCCCACTGCACTTCACCCAGATAGTCCCTTATCCTCTTATAGTCCCCTTTCCTGTAGTCAACTCTCCTTTCCCAGATCTCTTGTCCCATGGTCATAAGTTTGAATTCCATCATGTAGTCAAAGACTAGGAGACAATGGTCACTGGCCCCTAGAGGTATTTCATGCTCTAAATTCTCGATATCTTCTACGTTCTGTGTGTGTGTGTGTGTGTGTGTGTGTGTGTGTGTGTGTGTGTGTGTGTGTGTGTGTGTGGTGTGTGTGTGTGTGTGTGTGTGTGTGTGTGTGTGTGTGTGTGTGTGTGTGTTGTGTGTACTAACCTAATTGTACTCACCTAATTGTGCTTGCGGGGGTTGAGCTCTGGCTCTTTGGTCCCGCCTCTCAACCGACAATCAACTGGTGTACAGATTCCTGAGCCTATTGGGCTCTATCATATCTACATTTGAAACTGTGTATGGAGTCAGCCTCCACCTCATCACTTCCTAATGCATTCCATTTACTAACTACTCTGACACTGAAAAAGTTCTTTCTAATGTTTCTGTGGCTCATTTGGGTACTCAGCTTCCACCTGTGTCCCCTTGTTCACGTCCCACCAGTGTTGAATAGTTCATCCTTGTTTACCCGGTCGATTCCCCTGAGGATTTTGTAGGTTGTGATCATGTCCCCCCTTACTCTTCTGTCTTCCAGTGTCGTAAGGTGCATTTCCCGCAGCCTTTCCTCATAACTCATGCCTCTTAGTTCTGGGACTAGTCTAGTAGCATACCTTTGGACTTTTTCCAGCTTCGTCTTGTGCTTGACAAGGTACGGGCTCCATGCTGGGGCCGCATACTCCAGGATTGGTCTTACATATGTGGTGTACAAGATTCTGAATGATTCCTTACACAGGTTCCTGAACGCCGTTCTGATGTTAGCCAGCCTCGCATATGCCGCAGACGTTATTCTCTTTATGTGGGCTTCAGGAGACAGGTTTGGTGTGATATCAACTCCTAGATCTTTCTCTCTGTCTGTTTCATTAAGTACTTCATCTCCTATTCTGTATCCTGTGCCTGGCCTCCTGTTTCCACTGCCTAGTTTCATTACTTTGCATTTACTCGGGTTGAACTTCAACAGCCGTTTGTTGGACCATTCACTCAGTCTATCCAGGTCATCTTGTAGCCTCCTACTATCATCCTCTGTTTCAATCCTCCTCATAATTTTTGCATCGTCGGCAAACATTGAGAGGAACGAATCTATACCCTCTGGGAGATCATTTACATATACCAGAAACAGTATAGGTCCAAGGACTGACCCCTGCGGGACTCCACTTGTGACGTCTCGCCAATCTGAGACCTCACCCCTCACACAGACTCGTTGTCTCCTGTTGCTTAGGTACTCCTCTATCCACCGGAGTACCTTCCCTCTCACTCCAGCCTGCATCTCCAACTTTCGCACTAGCCTCTTGTGTGGCACTGTATCAAAGGCTTTCTGACAATCCAAAAATATGCAGTCTGCCCACCCTTCTCTTTCTTGCCTTATTTTTGTTGCCTGGTCGTAGAATTCAAGTAACCCTGTGAGGCAGGACCTGCCATCCCTGAACCCATGTTGATGCTGTGTTACAAAGTTCCTTCGCTCCAGATGCTCCACTAGTTTTTTTCGCACAATCTTCTCCATCAGCTTGCATGGTATGCAGGTTAGGGACACTGGCCTGTAGTTCAGTGCATCCTGTCTATCCCCTTTCTTGTATATCGGGACTACGTTAGCTGCTTTCCAAATATCTGGCAGTTCCCCTGTTGCCAGTGATTTGTTATACACTATGGAGAGTGGTAGGCTCAGTTCTCTTGCTCCTTCCTTTAGAACCCAAGGGGAGATTCCATCTGGGCCTATAGCCTTCATCACGTCCAACTCTAGTAAACACTTCCTTACTTCCCCACTGGTAATCTCAAACTCTTCCAGTGGTTCCTGGTTAGCTATTCCCTCACTTACCTCTGGAATTTCTCCTTGCTCTAAGGTGAAGACCTCCTGGAATTTCTTATTCAATTCCTCACACACTTCCTTGTCATTTGTAGTGAATCCTTCCGCCCCTATCCTTAATCTCATAACCTGTTCCTTTACTGTTGTTTTTCTCCTAATGTGGCTATGCAACAATTTAGGCTGAGTCTTTGCCTTGCTTGCGATGTCATTTTCGTATTGTCTTTCTGCCTCTCTTCTCATCCTGACATATTCATTCCTGGCATTCTGGTATCTTTCTCTGCTCTCCAGTGTCCTGTTATTCCTACAGTTTCTCCATGCCCTTTTACTTTGCTGCTTAGCTAGCCTACATCTTTGATTAAACCATGGGTTTCTCATCTCCATTTCTCTGTTTTCCTTTTGGACTGGGACAAACTTGTTTGCTGCGTCCTTCCACTTCTGCGTGATGTAATCCATCATATCTTTGGCCGTCTTTCCCCTGAGCTCTGTTTCCCATGCTATATCTGTTAGGAATTTTCTTATCCCCTCATAGTTTCCCTTTCGGTATGCTAACCTTTTGGTTTCGGTATCCCTCCTCGAGTTCAATAACCCTTCTTCAATCAAGTACTCAAACACCAGTACACTGTGGTCGCTCATTCCTACTGGGTCCTCAAAACCGATTTCTCTTATGTCGGAGTCGTTCAGAGTGAAGACTAGGTCGAGTCTCGCTGGTTCGTCATTGCCTCTCATCCTTGTGGATTCTCCGACATGCTGGGTTAAAAAGTTGCTTGTCACCACCTCCAATAGTTTGGCTCTCCACGTATCCTCGCCTCCATGCGGTTCCTTGTTCTCCCAGTCAATCTTTCCGTGATTGAAGTCGCCCATGATGAGCAGGTGGGATCTATTTCTACAGGCAGCAGAGGCTGCCCTCTCAATTATAGTGTTAACTGCCTTGTTGTTGTTTTCATACTCTTGACTGGGTCTCCTGTCATTTGGTGGAGGGTTGTATATTACTGCTACTACTATTCTTGGTCCTCCCATTGTTATGGTGCCTGTTATGTAGTCTCTGAACTCCTCACAGCCCGGGATGGCCATATCCTTAAAACTCCATTCCCTTCTCATGAGTAGGGCCACTCCGCCTCCTCCCCTACCTTCCCTCTCTTTCCTTATTACTGTATACTCCTGGGGAAACACGGCATTCGTTATGTTTCCAGAGAGTTTTGTTTCAGTGAGTCCGATTACATCTGGGTTAACTTCTTGTGCTCTTTCCCTTAGTTCACTTGTCTTGCTTGTGATCCCATCTATGTTCGAGTACATCACCCTGAAACTGACTCTCTTCTGCTTCTTTTCTGGGGGGGACCTTTGGGATCTGGGGTGAGTGGGGGGGGGGACCTGGCACGGGGGGATTGGTGGAGGAGGGAGGGCTTGGGGTGGTGGGGGAGAGGGGGAGGGTACAGGGGGTGGATAAGAGGGGGAGGGTACAGGGGGTGGATAAGAGGGGGAGGGTACAGGGGGTGGATAAGAGGGGGAGGGTACAGGGGGTGGATAAGAGGGGGAGGGTACAGGGGGTGGATAAGAGGGGGAGGGTACAGGGGTGGGTAAGAGAGGGAGGGTTGGGGAAGCATGGGGGGAGGAGAGGCTGTGGGGGATAGGGGAGAAGGGGGGCTTGGGGGGAGAGAAAGGGGTGGAGGGCTTGGGGGGCGTGGGGGAAAAGGGAGGGCTGAGGTGGGTGAGGAAGAGGGGAGGGTTTAGGGGAGTGGGGGAGAGGGGAAGACTTAGGTGGGGTGGGGGAGAGTGGGGGGCTTAGGGGGGAGGGGGGAAGGGAGGGCATGGGGGTGGGAGAGACGGGAAGGCATGTGGGAGAAGGGAGGGCATGGGGGATGGGGGAGAAGGGAGGTCCTGGGGAGTGGGGTGAGGGGAGAAGGGGGTGAGTGGGGGAGTGGGGGGAGGGGGGTGGGTGGGGGGAGGGTGCCCTAGGTGGGTACTTAGTTGGGGGCTGACAGGGGATGGGGCAGGTTGGGTGTCTGTTGGGTAGAATGGGGGTGGTGCCCCAATCCCTGTGGCTGTTGCACTGTTTGAGGAGGGTTCTCCACTTCCCTCTGGGATTGTAGGGTTCTGGGTTGTGGTACTCTGATTTCCTTCTCTCTCCCTGCACTCCTTCCTCGCGTCTGCTGTCCGTATTCTCTCTTTCCTTGTCATATCCCTCTGCAGGAATATTTTCTTGAACTTCTCTACACCTTTTAGACAACACTTCCTTGCTAGCAGTTCCTCTTTCGCGATTTCGCTCATGAAAACCACCTTTATCATTCGGTCTCTGTCCTTGTTGTACTTTCCAAGCCTGAAAACCTCTTCAACATTTCGCTCAGCTCCCTCCATCCTTACCTCTTTAAGGATCTCTTTAATCATGTTTTTGTCCTTGTCTCTCCGCTCCTTTGGTCTGGTCCCTGTTTGTTCTTTAATGCCTGCTACTACTACTACTGCTCTATTTCTCTCTATCAGCCGGCTAGTACATCTAGCTGCTTCCTGAGAGGAAGCTACTTCCATGGCAACTTCCTTAACCGCAGACCTAGCTTCAGGGCTCTTTTAAGCATTTCAGCAAATGAGATCTGGGTTGTGGTGGTCCCCTCCGCAGTAGCATTCCCATCTCCCTGGGGTACGGTTTGTGCCTGGTATTGTGGAAGAGTCTCCTTTAGGTATCTTATCTCCTCCTTTGCTGCCCTTAAATCATCTTGCAGTTTGGCTACTGTCTCCCTCATTACCCTCAGTCCTTCACTGAATTCATTCCGCATTTGCTGGAGTACTTTCTTCATCCAGGCTTCCTGTTCCATCCCATCCTCTGTGTTTGTTCCAGTTGTGAATGTCCTGCGTTTGGCAGTCAGAGTTCGTCTCCCTTCCATGATTTCCCTATGAGTGTGTGTGTGTGAGAGAGAGAGAGAGAGAGAGAGAGAGAGAGAGAGAGAGAGAGAGAGAGAGAGAGAGAGAGAGAGAGAGAGAGAGAGAGAGAGAGAGAGAGAGAGAGAGAGAGAGAGAGAGAGAGAGAGAGAGAGAGAGAGAGAGAGAGAGAGAGAGAGAGAGAGAGAGAGAGAGAGAGAGAGAGAGAGAGAGAGAGAGAGCAGAGAGAGAGAGAGAGAGACAGAGACAGAGAGAGAGAGGGGGGGGAGGGAGAGAGAGGGGGGAGGAAGAGAGAGAGGGGTGGGAGCGAGAGAGGGGAGGGAGAGAGAGAGGGGAGGGAGAGAGAGAAGGGAGGGAGAGAGGGGGTGAGGGAGAGAGAGGGGGAGGGGGAGAGAGAGAGGGGGGAGAGAGAGTGGGAGGGGGAGAGAGAGAGGGGGAGGGGGGAGAGAGAGGGGGGAGGGGGAGAGAGAGGGGGGAGGAGGAGAGAGAGGGGGGAGGGAGAGAGAGGGGGAGAGAGAGGGGGAGGGAGAGAGAGGGGGAGGGAGAGAGACGGGGAGAGGAGAGAGAGGGGGAGAGGGAGAGAGAGGGGGAGAGGGAGGGAGAGGGGGAGAGGGAGAGAGAGGGGGGAGAGGGAGAGAGAGGGGGAGAGGGAGAGAAAGGGGGAGGGTGAGAGAGAGAGAGAGAGAGAGAGAGAGAGAGAGAGAGAGAGAGAGAGAGAGAGAGAGAGAGAGAGAGAGAGAGAGAGAGAGAGAGAGAGAGAGAGAGAGAGAGAGAGAGAGAGAGAGAGAGAGAGAGAGAGAGAGAGAGAGACAGAGAGAGAGAGAGGAGGTGTGTGAGTATATGGGGAGAGGTGGAAGGTGGAAGTGAGGGAGGGGGATGGAGAGGGTGTGTGGGGGTGGGTTAGTGCGGGAGGGTATAGAGAGAGGTTGTGTGCGTGTGCGTGTGTGTGTGCGCGCGCGCGTGCGTGTGTGTGTGTGTGTGTGTGTGTGTGTGTGTGTGTGTGTGTGTGTGTGTGTGTGTGTGTGTGTGTTGAGTGCGGGGGTGTTTGTGTATAGGGGGAGTGTGTGTGTGTGTGTGTGTGTGTGTGTGTTGAGTGCGGGGGTGTTTGTGTATAGGGGGAGGGGTAGGGGGGTGTCTTGGGGCAGTGTAAGGCATGGGAACGTGAGGGGTGAGGGTGGGTGAGTGAGGGTGAGCGGTCACCAGTGTGTGCGTGCGTGCATGTGTGTGTGTGTGTGTTTACACTGGCGTGTTATGGTGAGGAGGGGGGGGGGGGTAGGTCTAGTCAGTGGCGGTGTAATGTAACACAGGTGTGAGAAGCTAGTACCAATCTGAGGCTCTTGAGCTACTTTTTCGTATTTAATTAACTTATGTTCAAAGCTAATTACTATATAAAAAAAAAACACTGTACACCTTATATGACTGACTTTGAGAGGCACTCACCTCCGAGTAAGCATCCCACAGCACAATTAGGCGATTTATGAAGCGATGTCCGATATTGTTGTTGACGTCCCCGCCAGAGGTCCTCCCACGTGGTGGTACAATCTTTTCCTTTCGCGGCCTCTGGTGCCACCGTCTTGCCCCAATCTCGTTCTTTTTCAATTTTTTTCTTATCAAACATTATTGGAATTCACTATGTTGCGTTATCACTGCGTTGCTGTACCTTTCATATGACCAAAAACTATGTTTTGGGCTCACTGGTACGTAAATATCCCGAGAATATTGAAGTAATTCGCGGACCGCACGTCCTACCCTTGCTCACTGCCCGCACGTCCTACCCTTGCCCTACCCTTGTGTGTGTGTGTGTGTGTGTGTGTGTGTGTGTGTACTCACCTAATTGTACTCACCTAATTGTGCTTGCGGGGGTTGAGCTTTGGCTCTTTGGTCCCGCCTCTCAACTGTCAATCAACTGGTGAACAGATTTCTGAGCCTACTGGGCTCTATCATATCTACATTTGAAACTGTGTATGGAGTCAGCCTCCACCACATCACTTCCTAGTGCATTCCATTTATTAACTACTCTGACACTGAAAAAATTCTTTCTAACGTCTCTGTGGCTCATCTGGGTACTAAGTTTCCACCTGTGTCCCCTTGTTCGTGTCCCACCCGTGCTGAAGAGTTTGCCTTTGTGTGTGTGGGTTTGGGTGGGTGTGTGGGTGGGTGGGTGTGTGTGGGTGGGTGGGTGGGTGTGTGTGTGTGTGTGTGTGTGTGTGTGTGTGTGTGTGTGTGTATAGCCATACAAGAAACCAACATTGAAGGACTCACTCGCCAGGGGGATGTAGCTTGCTGATCACTTCACATGCACGACTCACACCAGCATCGCTCACGCCACTCAGGTGCAGGTGCACTCTTTTGGGTCTGGGTAGTGGTATCAATGCTGCTGGGGACACTCCTGCTGCTATTCTCACATCTGCAATGGTACACGAGATCGTCACCTCCCAACATATCACCCATGACATATCCTCCAGCACCATACAGTTCTCCTGCCAGAACTGAAGCATAACTTTGTTGTCGGAAAATCCGACACCATTTAATATATCATACAGATAATTGCTGCTGTATTACCAACAAGTAACCCATAGAAAACGTAACTTGTAGTGGAATTACCGTCTATAGAAAACGGGATATCATCACCACATACTATTATATTCTCCACCTATTATGGTGGGAATTATTCTTAAATACATTAGTCTTTGGACTTTACCATCATAAAACATCTTATATAAATTAACTTAATTATCAATATTAAAGTAGAGTAAATGTGACCCTTCTATCACTTTCTGAAATCTGGACAATGTAAGCCAGGCATCAGGGAGGAAGGAGGGCAGCCATTGTTGATATTAGACCAGAGGCTCACACGGGAGCAAATTCAGCTCCTGTTAATTTTACTTGGACGTAGTGTTATGGAAACCAAAGGTGTACCATTATCACACGCTGTCAACAAATTCAAGTTAAGTGTTCTTTCCGAAACCCATGTATCTTTCATTCATGGCCATTAATGTCATTATATAGGGTGAGCCGGTTAGAGCACGACATAGCCTCACACTAAAGGTAATTAAGCCAGGTCTTTATTGTTCCATGTATAGTGTTTTCTCTGATATAGCTTGTCATATATAGGATTCTGGCTTCACAGCTAGCGCACTTTTGACAGGTCAAGACGAGGAAGCAAGATTTTGTGCACCAGTTACTGGGTGATGGAAGCTACCTCAAAGAGGATAATTTGGTGTCTACACCCTAGTTATACCTGGTGGACTAACCTGCTGTACTATAAGATAAGGAACCTTTTCAATGTATGTAGTCTAATTCTGTAGTTTGATTGGCTGCATATATAAAACTAATAAACCCCCCCCTAATGTGTAGAGGATCGATTTGTGAGATTATGAGATTATTGCAGAAATACAGTCCACTTATCATTATACAAATTGCTATCGAAGTATATAAATTAACATAAATATAAATTCATATAAATTAAATAAATATAAATCTCACAGGTCGGTTCCCACATTATTTGGTCCTTCGGAACCGGATTATTCGGTCCTATGAACCCACATTTGGTCATCTTAGTACCGGATGAACCAGTTAATTAGTGGATTCATTAAATATACTAGTGCAGTGTTATTTAAACAAAGCCAGCAGTCAATGACAGCGGCGTTGACTCGTGCGAGTTCACGAGCCCCGCTCAGTTCAGATCAGCTTCGTCAGCGGTTTCATGTACACCCACAGATTTGGTGGTGTGTTATTCTGTGAAATGACAGCGCTAATATAGAAGCCAGTCAAATTAGTGACTGTGTCGCGAGATTGTTCACGGATTTCGTGGTGTTACATTTCGCGAGAGATTATCTACGAATTTTGTGGACTTTATTTCGCGAGGTCACTAATAATATTTAATACTTCTTGATAATATTAGAAGTTTCATAGAGGCTAATTAAGAGGCTATTATCAATAATTGTGTATATTATTTCTCCAAAATAGAGAATCATTTAATATAAATTGCACTAGTGATCACAGTATAATATTTACTAATTGCCAACCCACAACAGGGTAGGATATTAACACTGACTAGTTGAACTATTATCGTTCATCCTATTCCCATTATTACCATAGTCAGTTGTACTATATTGAACAACCTAACACCATTAATGTATGGTGCAGACCCTATTTTGGGTGTAATTTTTATCAACTCGAATTGAGTTGTATATATAATAATTTACTTATGATCATTACACCTTTGAGTGATTAATTAGTGTCTCTACCATCCTAGGGTGATATAGAAGAGCTAACCTAAAGGTACTTCCAGTGACACTGGTTTATCACTCAAATCATTAGTGTGTATGATTGTATATATAATGTGTATTAATTTTAAGTGCTAACCTCTAGTAGAGGTAGGATTATTGCCTAGTGAGTTCAGAATTTACCCTAGGCTACCATTAGAGCTTGTTCAGTATTATGAGCAGCCCAAGTACAAGTCCCACAAGGCTTCACCAACGAGCCAGTATGGATAATGCAGGGAGAATGAAAAGAACCCTTGCAGGTCTTAAAGGCCACTTAACAAGACAGATCAAGAAATGTGAAGATTTGTCACAACAATCTCAAGTTGATTATGCTGACCTGGAAAGCTATTATCAAGCAGCTGCAGGTAAATTTGAGCAAATCAAATGTCAAATAGCAACATATGTGGCTGAACTTGCCAACACTAATTTATTAGAAACAGAAATAGACGACATTATGGTTGATCTTGCGAATTATGAAGATCACACTCAGGCCACGTTACAGCCTTATGTCAAATTAATTGCCCAGAACAAGGCAACAGCAACAACAACAACAGTTGCATCTAATACGAGTCAAGCAGAAGCTCGACTCCCTCCAATTAATTTACCCACTTTCTCAGGAAAAGATGAGGAAGATTGGGACGAATTTTGGAACAAATTCGTTGAACTTGTAGACTCAAAACAATCTTTACCAAAGAGTAGTAAATTCTCTTATTTGCAAGGCCAATTATCAGGTGAGGCTAAAACAGTAGTATCCCATCTGAGATTAAAATGACGGCTATGATCTGGCAGTAAAACTCCTCAAGGATAATTATGCTGATCCAGAAGTAAGAACATCACATTTAGTTCATGAGCTGTTGCATTTACCCCCACCGGAGGCTTCAGCTGATTCACTCCAAGTCTTCAAGCTGGAGGTAGAATCATTGATCAATGCCCTCAGCCTGACAGCAGATACAAACGGGGCTGAGTGGGTCTTGAAAATAATTGTCCAGGAAAAAATACCTAGGGACATATTGAGACAAATGAGTGCTCATTACAATAAAAGTATCTTATCCATGAATGAAATATCTGAAGGTTTAAAGTCAGTAGTTCATCAATTACGAACACATGACAAATTAAAACCACCAAGTAAACCCTCAGAAACCAATAATAGTAAACCACAGAGTACCAAAGGTACTCCAAATCAATCTAGACAATATAATTCAACACCAAAGTGGAACAGTGGCAGTGTGGGCGTATATGCAGTGGGACCCTCCAAGCCTATAGTTACTGTGTCACCCAAGAACGTGACACCAAAGGGTACTGGAAGCTATGGAACATGTTTGTTCTGCAATGAGAAACATTCAATGTACCACTGCTCTAATTATCCTGATAGTGACGCCCGTGTTGAGCGACTCAAAGATTTGCAACATTGCACGAGGTGCCTCAGGAAACATAACATCAACGACTGTGATACCCAATTACACACCTGTAATAGGTATAACAAAGGTCAGCACCATGCAGCATTGTGCAGAGACACCAAAACAACGTCTCCAAACCCCAAGGTGGAAGATAGCATTCCCACCACAGTACAGTACTGCAAGGTGCAACAAACAAAGAGTGTCCAATCGGCAAAGTCTAAAGGTAATACGACTTTGCCTACTGCCCAAATTACCATCCTGAATAAGAGGGCCAAGGTCCATACCCGTGGGTTGTTTGACCAAGGATCCCAGAGAACATTTGTCACTAAAAAGTTGGCAGATGAACTACAATTAAGGCCTGTAGCCCAGACGTCATTCAACATCTCAGGGTTTGTAACAGATGCAGGACCTCAAGTCTACCAGGTGGTACAACCATCAGTACGCTTAGGCAGGTACGTCTGTCGAGTACAAGCCATTGTGGTGGACAAAATACCAGTAGACCTACAAGTTCAAGGTCTGAGAGCAACAGCCAAATTCCTGAGAAATAGAGGAATAAAATTGGCAGATAATATTAAGTCTGATCACCTCACCGACTTCGGTCTCCTTGTAGGGACAGACTATTGCCATCGATTCATCGGTAGCCCTACTAAATATCAGGGTATAACCATGTTAAACTCTGCAGGAGGTAAATTACTCTCAGGCCCAGTATCAAGCCTGAGGAGACCTATGCCTGCAGATAAACAATTCCAGTAGAAATCTAAATTTGTCAGCTGATTATATTTCTCCAGTAGCATTATACTAAGGAGATTACAGCTGACTATACCAACAGAAGTTGATGTTAGTATCATCATTTAAAGCTGAAGATGAGTTCATGAGGCCTCAGTGGCAAATCAGTGAACAGTAGCCTAAAGCAGCTACAAGTCACTGCGACCAATGTCACTGAACCCACTGCAGTCTCAGAACCATACTTTACTTTAATGATGAGCTATTCAATCTTCTGAATCAATTAACTAAATTAAACCCCAATAAATATGATGACTGATTTGATACATTTATTATTTAATCAAGATGTATTCCATGGGCCTCAGTGTTTATATATCAGTGACCAGTTACCTGAACAAACTTCAAGTTATATCTAATGTCACTGATCTCACTGCAGTCCCTGAATCATACTTGACTGTAGTACTTGATCACATCCAGTCTTCTGGGTTAAATAATATGTAATTAGGCTTGAATATTAGCCTTTCAAGAGTTGACAGGGAAATGAAATCGCATTAGACTTCTAACCCCTACAACTTTAGTATGGGACATCTGTCCTGTACGAACAGACACACAAATGTGTGATTACTAACTACTAACATCAAATTAATCTAATAATCCGAAGGAGGAGTATCGGTGTTCGTCTGTTCTAAATAGGACTTCGACCCGTGAGCAGCCCCCTGGGGAATTATGTCGGAAAATCCGACACCATTTAATATATCATACAGATAATTGCTGCTGTATTACCAACAAGTAACCCATAGAAAACGTAACTTGTAGTGGAATTACCGTCTATAGAAAACGGGATATCATCACCACATACTATTATATTCTCCACCTATTATGGTGGGAATTATTCTTAAATACATTAGTCTTTGGACTTTACCATCATAAAAACATCTTATATAAATTAACTTAATTATCAATATTAAAGTAGAGTAAATGTGACCCTTCTATCACTTTCTGAAATCTGGACAATGTAAGCCAGGCGTCAGGGAGGAAGGAGGGCAGCCATTGTTGATACTAGACCAGAGGCTCACACGGGAGCAAATTCGGCTCCTGTTAATTTTACTTGGACGTAGTGTTATGGAAACCAAAGGTGTACCATTATCACATGCTGTCAACAAATTCAAGTTAAGTGTTCTTTCCGAAACCCATGTACCTTTCATTTATGGCCATTAATGTCATTATATAGGGTGTCCCGGTTAGAGCACGACATAGCCTCAAACTAAAGGTAATTAAGCCAGGTCTTTATTGTTCCATGTATAGTGTTTTCTCTGATATAGCTTGTCATATATAGGATTCTGGCTTCACAGCTAGCGCACTTTTGACAGGTCAAGACGAGGAAGCAAGATTTTGTGCACCAGTTACTGGGTGATGGAAGCTACCTCAAAGAGGATAATTTGGTGTCTACACCCTAGTTATACCTGGTGGACTAACCTGCTGTACTATAAGATAAGGAACCTTTTCAATGTATGTAGTCTAATTCTGTAGTTTGATTGGCTGCAGATATATATAAACTAATAAACCCCCCCTAATGTGTAGAGGATCGATTTGTGAGATTATGAGATTATTGCAGAAATACAGTCCACTTATCATTATACAAATTGCTATCGAAGTATATAAATTAACGTAAATATGAATTCATATAAATTAAATAAATCTAAATCTCACAGGTCGGTTCCCACATTTGTGTACTCTGGCCCTCCACACAGTGACAAGCTTAGTTCATACCCAGTCGTGGTCTTGTTTTCGACCGCCGGCCTCTCGGGAGTGGCTTTATCCTCTTTAATGCACTTTATCAGTAACTTTGTGCTCCTCCTAGTTGCACTGTGAGTAGAATATGGTCTCATGCAGCTATATGGTCTGTCTGGTATGTCATACTCATAAAAAATTAAGTCTTAGTTTTTCAGTTTATTTTTAGCTTATCATGCCCGAAACGCTGTGCATATTAGTGGCTTTAGGTTTAATATATACTTGCTGTATCTAGATATCCAACATTCTTTTTGTATCCCATTGTGTATGTATTTTTCCTAAATAAAAATATTATTAAAAAGACCTGGACATCTTCACCACAGATTCCAGTACACAGAAGCCTCCTCCTGGCCCTCGCAATATAATGCTGCGTAAATATTTGCGTTCACTGAAAGGGAATCAAGCCAATATCATCGACAGAGATGGGGCAATAAAACTTACGCACATAATAAAATGTCCTCAAGATTGTGGTGGAGGTAGTTTTAAATATAGATATGACAGAGCCCAATAGACTCAATAATTCTTTACACCAGTTGATTTACATGTGAGAGGCTGGACCAAAGAGCAAAAGTTCAACCCCCGCAAGCACAACTAGGTAAGTACATATACAAATACAAATAGTAACTCTAGCTAAATTTGCAAAATTTGTAATGGTAAGAAACTGCAAAGTGTAGCTTTACTAGGCTACAAAAGTATCCCTTAGGATACACGTTTTAGCTTTACTAGGCTTCAGAACTATCCCTTAGGATGCAAATTGTAGCTTCACAAGGCTATAGCACTATTTCTTAGGATGTAAATTGTAGCTTCACTAGGCTACAGCATTAATCCTTTGAATGCAAATTGAGCAACCTGTCCTCCGTAATAGTACATAGAATTTTGACAGATATATCCCCAACGATCAAAATATTATGTACTGTAAATCACAATGGCTCGCAAAATTGATCTGCTGCCCCGTTTTCTACTTGCGGGTCCTCGGTTAGGCAATTTAATACATCATTTTTGTAATGACGTAACAACTCGAGATGACGGGCTGATCAATTACGTTACTATAATTCACTTGCTGGAAGAGCCCTAGCAAATCAATTAGTTGCTCAACTAAATACTGAAAGAATTAACTTTAAGGAAGCATGTAAAGCATCACATAAAACCTCCCACACATGTATACATAATGGTCTCCCTGCCCAGCCAACAAACTTAATAGGCGGTCCTTGACAATTAATGTTTTATTTTGTGTTGCGCACCAACTTTGCAACTTGTAAAATTCGGCGATAAATCTTCTCCTAGGAGATGTACTAAGTCATTCTTTGAGTATATTCATCGTTATTAGATTCACGTTTCTACCGGATGACGTGGACAATAAAAGATCCATTTATTTGAACATTCTTGCAAAGCCATTAACACGCATAGCGTTCCGTTTAATTTAACATATCAGTTAAGATGAAAAGGTACATTGTAGCAAGGTTTTATATCAACACATAACTACAATATAAATTGACAGAGGTGGAAACTCTGGTAAAGATATATCTCTTAAGTACTTATATTGGGGAAGTGGGTAGTACAAGATACAGTATGAGTTTGAAGCACAAGGTAAGAAACTATGAGGATGAAGTTAGGTACTTTTTTTATATTTTGAATACGGCATAGATTGGACAATTGTTTAATTCATCAGGAAGTGAGTTCCAAAGACTGGGTCCTTTTGTTTGCATGGCGTGTTTACACAGACTTAATTTGACTCAGGGTATATCAAAGAGATATTTAGTTCTGGTGTGGTGCTCATGGGTTCTATTACACCTATTAAGGAAAAGTTTCAGATCAAGATTAGTATTTAGGAACAAGGTTTTGAACATGTAAATGGCACATGAGAATGTGTGGAGTGTATGTTTAGCATGTTAAGGACCTTAAAAAGAAGGGCTATGTGTTTTCTGAAGTCAGAGTTTGTCATAGTTCTAATAGCAGATTTTTCCTGAGTGATGATGGGCTTGAGGTCATTTGCAGTGGTTGAACCCCATGGACAGATACCGTATGCAAGATAGGGATAGATTAGTAGTAGTAAGTCTCCATCAGTCTTAGGAGACAATGGAGTTGCGTTCTGGTTATCGGTCTGGAGTGACCACTCCAGGGCGGAAAGCCAGGGTAGGAAGCTGTCACCCATGCAGCAGCTCCCCCCCCCTCTCTCCACAGTGCCGAAAGTCTCCAATGGAAAGACAAACGCTAATACGACTGGTTCTATCGCCGTCACAGGAACTGTCTGAACTAAGTTGAAGGCAATAACGAACTGCCCTAGGGGCTCCAGCTCCGAAGTTTACCTCGAAGTTGGTAAAAGAAGCCACAGGCACTCCAAACCCAGAGACCGCCGTGGTCGGGACCAGAGAAGAATGACCCCAGCCTCCTGAAGCAGAGTTTGGGTCGCACGAGACCCAAGGGGTGGACGTCCGAGTCCCTCACCTACGGATTTCAGACAGAGATCGTCACAGCCCCCTTTCACCCGAGGACAGCTTCCTTCATGACCCGCAGAAGGAAGAGTAATAATTATTTATTGCAATTATTATTGTAATTAGTATTATAATAATAATACAATCAATTAATAACTAACTCTTCCTTCTGCTGGGTCATGAAGGAAGCCGGCTGGGTCGTGAAGATTAGCTCGTAGCATAATGAGAGGAGAGCAGAGTGGAGAATATAATATCTGATTTTAAAAAGCATACCGACCCTTTTTTAAACTTGTTTGGCTATGTGTTGTATGTGTGTGCTGAAGTTCAGTCTCTTATCTATGTATTGGGCAAGGAACTTTCCCTCATTTTTATTGTTGTTAACACTGTCTATCTGAAGTTGAATTTGATTTACTACCAAATAAAATGTAGCACGTCTTTTTATCTTTAGTGTGAGTTTGTTGGTTGGACTCGTTTTTAATTCATTATTGACAATATTATTTGTGTGTGGGGTTGGGGTCAGAATAGGTGAAGGTAGTATCCTCAACAAATAGTATACGTTTAAGAATGTTAGAAACATTTGGCAAATCATTCATGTATATAGAAATAGGAAAGGTCCTTAGATGCTGCCCTGTGGCACTCCTGCTGTTAATGGTAGAGTGGTTATCTTGAGATCTTGAGGTTATCTTGAGATGATTTCGGGGCTTTAGTGTCCCCGCGGCCCGGTCCTCAACCAGGCCTCCACCCCCAGGAAGCAGCCCGTGACAGCTGACTAACACCCAGGTACCTATTTTACTGCTAGGTAACAGGGGCATAGGGTGAAAGAAACTCTGCCCATTGTTTCTCGCCGGCGCCCGGGATCGAACCCGGGACCACAGAATCACAAGTCCAGTGTGCTGTCCGCTCGGCCGACCGGCTCCCTGGAGGGAGTGGGGGAGGTTCTGTTATTGATGGCTATATAATGGTGTCTGTCACTGAAATAGGAACGAATATAGTCCAGAGCAAGGCTTTGGATACCATAGTGGTGAAGTTTAAGTAAGAGGTAATTATAGTTTACAATATCCAAGGCCGTTCTCAGGTCAATGAAGAGGCCAATTGGGAACTCATTTTTGTCAAGGGCTGTGTAGATTATATTAAGCAGGAGAATAATGGCATCATTGGTACTCTTTTGGTAAAGGAAGCCAAATTGGCAGGGACTTAATATGTAGAGTTTTACAAATTAGGAACAGAGCTGTTTGTAAATAATTTTTTCAAATATATTTGAAAGTATAGGTATATTTGATATTGGTCTGTAATTATTTATGTCAGCTGTCTCGCATCCTTTATGAACTGGCGTCACTCTTGCTTTTTTAAGGATATCAGGAAAAGTATGACACTACAGATTTGTTGAATAGCATAACTATGGGTAGTGCAAAAGCAGGGGCAGCACTCTTATATATTATAGACGGGATTTCATTACTATTCCCAGCTTTGGTTTTAAGCGATTGAATTATGAACATAATGTCTGGGCGGATTGGTAAAAGGAGTAGAGAGTTAGGATAGCGGTCAGTGACATATGTAGTAACATGTTTCTGGGTATCCGGGATTTTCTGGCAAGGTTAGCACCAGTTGATGAATAGAACCTGTTGAATTCCGTTGGCATTTCTAAGTCTGTTGCAAGTGTGTAACCATCCTTGGAGAGTTTTATCTTCTTGTTTTGTGTTTGTTGTTTAGATCCTAGGATGTTAGAGATGGCTTTCCATGTGCCTTTCATATTTCCTTTTGTTTCTTTAAATCTATTCTCATAAAAGGAAACTTTGGCTCTTCGTATTATATTGGTAAGCATTGATGAGTATCACTTTACGTCTTCTATTGTAACTAGTGTTACGGTGCCCTCTCCTATCTCTTTCGTTTGCCTGCTTTAAGAGTCATATCAGCTCTCCCTACTGATTCTCTGAGGTTCAGGGAGTCTAATGATATATGTGGCGACCAGACCGACTGCCAGTAAAGGGAGGGAAGTTACATTATAAGTTGTAAATAAAGGGAAATGGCACCCTGATAAAAATGAAACAGTATCCCTACG